>NW_015505672.1:165557-221282 GCF_001515645.1 Sinocyclocheilus grahami
CAGAGCTCGCTCCAGTGTCGGCTCCAGCACCAGAGCTCGCTCCAGTGTCGGCTCCAGCCTCAGCGCTCGCTCCAGTGTCGGCTCCAGCCCCAGAGCTCACTCCAGTGTCGGCTCCAACCCCAGAGCTCGCTCCTCGTAAGCGCTTTCTAGAGCACCATCTAGTGCCCGCTCCTCCAGAGCGCCCCCCAGGATTCCTACATTTCCCCAAGAAAATTTGGGAGGAGGGCCATATACCCATGGCCGAGGCAACACAGTCGCAACCCGTGACATATATTAGGTAAACAAAAACTTTTATTTTGGATGCGATTAATAGTTTGACAGCACTAATTTCTATATATTTACATATATTACATTTTCATTTTAAGTTAAGTTTTAGTATTTTATGAGTTTATGTTATTGTTATGTGCTTCTGTTATTTTTATTAGCTTATATATATATATATATATATATAGCTTTAATTGATATTTTATTTCCGTTTTGGTATTAGTAATTTTAGTACTTCAACTTTAAGTTTGCCAAGGCAACATTTCTGATTTACGAACACCAACATCACACAATCATCCCATGAAGAGGGATGAAACCCCCAACAGATAACCAACACACATTGGCTCATTATCCAAACTGTCACTCATTTTAATCTGTTAGTATCAATGCCTTTGTGGATCTGAGGTAAAAATATGCAAGGTAAGGCACCTGCTGAATAATAAATGTCCAGGTTGTTCATTTACATTAGTCCAAACACAGAGGAAAGTGTGTCTTGGTCTTTTAAGTGCTCTGCTTGCGTGGATCTGTGTGTCTGGATGAAGACACCTTCTCATTTCTTCTCTCTGAGCTCCTCAAATTCTGACATTTATTCCCTTCACGTAGCGCTGCCAGAATCGTCAGGTTCCCTTGAAGTCTTTGCGGAAAAAATCCTCTGATGTATTGACCAAAGCTGGAGTATTAGCATTCACATGAGCTGTGTAGTGTATTACACTCTTGCTTCTGTTTGTTTGTTTGTTAATAGTCATCGATTAATGCTCTTAACCAAGAATAAACACCTAGTCAGATTCATACGTCATTTACATTTAAATGATTAGTGGATTTAGACATCATCAATATTTAGAGGTTGCTCTTTCATAGCTCAGAAAACTCTGTTATGCTTTATTCAAGAATCAGCATTTTAATTTTGATGAGAAATGTTTATATTGAAATTCCACTTTTGATTGCAGAAGCACAGCTTTTGTGTGACTTCTAAGTAGAAACATTCAAGAAATGGTAAAGGCCAGCAAAAGTCTCCATTTGACCTCCATTTAATCTCATTACTGCCTATAAGAAACAAATTGAGATATTAAAGAGTGATGTTTGTATCCTTTAGCTAGTTATATAAACTAATAGGATCACTTCCTTACAAAATGGTGCGAATAACAGATGGAAATTAATTTCTTTAATAAGAATCCTTGCATACGTTACTAAATAGATCCTTTTTATTGCCGTTGGTGCAAATTAACCTTCCGAAATGAATCCCTTTCAGATTAGGATGACATTTGTCCTAACACCAAGCTCTCAAAGCTCATGCGTTCGCATAAACACTTCTGCTTCTTTCTAAACCCCTCTCAGGTAGACTTCATGAGCAAAGCGTCTTATCCCAGAGCGGATGGAAATGGATTAAACTGGATTAGAGTGCCTCGC
Organism: Sinocyclocheilus grahami; assembly: GCF_001515645.1. NCBI lineage: Eukaryota > Metazoa > Chordata > Actinopteri > Cypriniformes > Cyprinidae > Sinocyclocheilus > Sinocyclocheilus grahami. The sequence continues at coordinate 167,229 of NW_015505672.1, forward strand.
TCTCACGCCACGAGGTGTGTGCGACAGCACTCGGCCCATTTGACACTGGAAACTCTTTTCTGCCAAGCAGGGATTTAATAGGCTGTTTAGGTGTATAATGCACTAGGGCCAGCTGACAACACACTGAGGTTATATAGAAGAGCAGCGGCGAGGACACAGGCTTAAGAGGGCTGATTAAGAGACTGCTGACATTTTGAAGGCAGGACTTTTAAACAGACAAAAGTACCAAGTTGTTCTTTTTGTTTTTACCTTTAGGATGAGATACAAAATGAGAGGATTTTTAATGTTACAACTGCACCTGAGATCCGCTATGTCTGAGATTTTAGCCTAAAGCTGCATGTGTGTTTTTTGTTGTTGTTGTTGTTGTTTAATGAATGCATCAGTATGATTAGGCCGATAACAGATGCAGTGGCCTTAGAAAGTATTTGTCAACTGTGATAAGCTTAAAAATGAATGAATTTCATGGCACTAAAATATCTTCTAAATTCTCTTCTAAATAGTTTTTTAAAAATGTGATTAAAATAGATTTTTCATGAATAGTGTCTGACTGTGCAAAACTTGACACCGCAATACTGTTGTGGGTGGTTTGTAGGGCATTGTTATATTGTTGCTAGAGTGTTCTAGGTGGGTACTAATGTGTTGCCATGCGGTTTGCAGGGGTGTTCTGGATGGTTGCTGGGATGTTGTTAGAAGGTCACTAGATTGTTCTGGATGATTTCTAGGGTGTTGCAATGCAGTTGCTAGGATTATCTGAGTTGTGGTCGTTGATATGGGGTTGCTAGGGTGTTGCTATGCAGTTACTGTGTTTTGGGGTGTGGGTGTTGATATGGGTGTTGCTATGCAGTTGCTAGGGTGCTCTGGGGTGTGGGTATTGATATGGGGTTGCTATGGTGTTGCTATGCAGTTGTTACTGTGTTCTGGGGTGTGGGTGTTGATATGGGGTTGCTAGGGTGTTGCTATGCAGTTATTACTGTGTTTTGGGGTATTGGTGTTGATATGGGGTTGCTAGGGTGTTGCTATGCAGTTATTACTGTGTTCTGGGTTGTGGGTGTTGATATGGGGTTGCTAGGGGGTTGCTATGCAGTTGCTAGGATGTTCTACATGCTGGGTGTTGATATGGGTGTTGCTATGCAGTTGCTATGGTGTTCTGGGGTGTGGGTGTTGATATGGGGTTGCTAGGGTGTTGCTATGCAGTTACTGTGTTTTTGGGTGTGGGTGTTGATATGGGGTTGCTAGGGTGTTGTTGTGCAGTTGTTACTGTGTTCTGGGGTGTGGGTGTTGATATGGGGTTGCTAGGGTGTTGCTATGCAGTTGTTACTGTGCTCTGGGTGGTTGTGTGTGTGTGTTGCTTTGGGGTTGCTGTGTTGTCTTTGGTGGTTGCTGAGGACATTGCAATTAGGTTTCCAGGGTGTTCTGAGTGGTTTCTAGGACGTTGCTATGGGGTTGTTACAGTGTTGTGTGTGTGGTCACAAGGATGTTGCTGAGATTTACTTGGGTGTTTTGGGTGGTTGCTAAATGTTTGCTTAGGTGTTCTGAGTGATTTCTAGGATGTAGCCATGCGGTTGCTAGAGTGTTCTGGGTCATTGCTTACTGGCCCAATTCAAAAGAGCAGCTAGATATGGCTCATGTCCCCAGTTAAAAAAAAGCAGTATAAGCATAGAAAAGTAACTCTAACCCCTTAGAAAAGTAATGGCAAAATGATGCTCATTTAACTGCATGATGTGAGGAATCACTGACTCATTTCTGTGGTGCAAGCAGTGCAGAATTAAGACAACTTTGAGGCAAACCCTACTCATCATCTTGTCACTGTACCGTCTCTCATACGTGTCTAAACAGGTGATAATCCAGACATCTGGATAGTTTTGCAGGCTGACTCAGAACTGCTGTACCCATGCATCACGGCACTCTTCTGTAGTCGGGTCATTCTCTCCCAATTAGAGCTTTGTGTCTGGCCCCTCACTGCAGAGAAGATCCCTGCCGAGCACTTGCTGTTATGACAACTGACTCAGTGGCGTCTAATTAGCCCCGTCTCTTTCTCTCGCTCTCTTTCCGCATCCCTCCATTTCCCTCTTTTCTGCTTCCCTCGCGCATATTCTCTTTCGGGGAGCAGAGAGGTCAGCAGACAGACTAAAGCGCCGGTGAGAGACAGCTGATGTTTGTGAGACGAGCGAGAGAGAAGGAGCAAATAAAGTCTGAAGTTAAAAAAAATATAAGTTGGTGAATTTTGAGCAGATGGAATAAGAAATGCAGCAGGTTTGGACAGGAAGGAGGGGTTGTCTGAAAGTAAACAACCTTCACGACCCACTTACATCTCAAGACATGGACCTGCTTCTCCTCGGAACGAAAAAACGGAAAGACGGAGAGAAATCAGGAGGGATTCTGCGGAGCTGCCTGCCATCAGAGAACATCCGCTGGCTTGGAGTCGACATGCCTCAACAGCGCATTTGCATTCTCCATGTGATCAAAGCAGAACGCCACACGGGTTTGCGGAGCTAGTGTCAGACCTTTCCTCTACCCCTCCTCTCTTTCCGTTTCCACCCTCTTCCCCTTTTCCAGAAGTGTTGACATAATTGCCAAGACATGCAGCTTCACCTTTCAAGGGTGGAAAGACACAGTACACGTGCTAAACATTAGCAGGTCAAGTGTTTATAGCGAAGGAGAGATGAAGATTGGTGGTGCTGGAGTAATTACATCAATTACATCATTGGCCAACTGTACATCCACTTCGTTGGATGGGAAAATTGTCTGATTCTTATTGTCAATTCCCAGAGTGCAATGCTGAACTTGGGGCACCCGGACTTGAGTTGCTTAGAAACCAAATCTTTTTTAAAAACTGTTCCCCATCATTATAGATATTTAAAAAAAGATTGTAATTGTCTTCCTTATGCAGGAAGTTATGCTGAGGTTTTACAACTGCAAATTAGCAGAAATATTTGTAGATTTTGTGATTTTTCTCTGTCCAAAAGTAATTTCACACACAAACTCCTGCGTGGGTATGACATTGTGCATACAGTACAGTACAGTGCAATTGTTTCCTGGCCAGCTCAAGCATATATAGCTCCCCTTTAAAGTGTATGTGTAGCTTTAGACCGGCTCTTCTGTGAATATTTGACCCCACAGACGATCACACTCGTGTCCGACTGCAACTGCTGGAGGGAGACCCTCACTCTGACTACATAAACGCCAACTATATAGACGTGAGTATGACACATTATACATACACATCTTTCTTTTTTTAAGAAATTCAGATATGTTCATTTAAATATTTATATTCATGAATATACTTTTTTTAATATGATATTTATTAACTCATTAATGTTTTATTCAAATGTATTATAAAAATTATAATTAATTACTTTTATTCGGCAAGGACGCATTGAATTAATAAAAAGTGAGAGTAAAGAAATTTGAAAAGTTATAAAAAAATAAATGCCGTTCTTTTAAAGATTCTATTCAGCAAATAATAATAATAAGAATAAATATACGTTCCCACAAAAATATTAAGCAGCATAACTGTTTTAAACATGGATATTAATAAGAAATTTTTCCTGATCACCAATTCGTCATATTCAAATGATTTCTGAAGGATCATGTGACACTAAAGACTAGAGTAATGATACTGAAAATTCAGCTTTGCATTGCAGGAATAAATTACATTTTAAAATATATTCAAACAGTTTTTTTATTGTAAAAATATTTCACTATTTTACTCTATTTATTAAATTTCTAATCAAATAAATGCAGCCTTAGTGGGCATAAGTGACTTCTTTTAAAAGACTAACCCTACATTTTAGAATGGCAGTGTATATTTTCCTTACTTCATATTAACTAAAACATCAAACAAGCTTCGCATGCTGATAATGAAATAATGATCTGAAAGTTTGAACATAGTATTTATGACAGTAACACTTTAGAATAGAGAGTTTTCCCTGAACAAACTCCTAATTTGCTGCTTATTAATAGTAAGTTAGGCAGTTGTTATGTTTAGGTATGGGGTGGGATTAAGGGATCTAAAATATGGTCATGCAGAATAAGGCAGTAATATGTGCTTTATAAGTACTAATATACAGCCAATATGCTAGTAATATGCATGCTAATAAGCAACTAGTTAATGGTAAGAACTGGTCCTTAAAATAAAGTGTTACCTTCATGACCTTTAAAGTCTGTTTATTGGGAAACCACCTTAAAATGTCAGAACAACTTCACTCTTTGCTGTCAAAGAAGGGCTTAATAGATTAATGCAACATTTATGTGCTATGCTCCTAAGAGCTTCGCTTAAAACGAATGAAGGATACAGGGGATTTCTGCGCTGAGTTTCTGCAAATTATTCTAGCAAATGCTCCATGTCCTCAGCGAGCGACAGCTCAAATGAAAGTGCTTCCTTGGCTGCTCCAAATCCACTAACTTGATCTAAACACCATAATGACACAGTCGATATGATTGTGATCATTACAAAATGGGAAGTAAACACGTGTGGATATGCTTCAGCGCGAGGCTTTTCTCCCCGCAGCAGCTATAATCAGGCCACCAAATCTCATTCCGGATAATAAAACAATTACGGACTCCGTCGTACCACAGACCCGGTCGTAAACCGCAGCGGTGCTTTAAAGCCTGACATGTGCAAGGCTACATTGGTCACCAATTTGTTTCACAGTGGTTAAAATGCTAATGAACCCAAGGCGTCAGAAAGGTGAAATTACAATGTCTCATTGAGTGCTGAATCGGATTCAAACAAAGTTTACTTTAAGCGAGTTCATTGTTGCATGCGGTTTGTACAGGTATAAAAATGAGTTTCATTTGAACAATTTTCATCTTCCTTTTTCATTCTGTTTCCCAGGGCTACCACAGACCAAGGCACTACATAGCCACACAAGGTAATTAACAAAACACATAACAAATGCACAGCATCGGAAAAACCAAAAGAAGTATTCTGACATGAACACAATCTACACATCTGTCGCTATATCCACAATATAAAGTATGATTAAGTAGACTATATGTTGGCTTTTGAATGCTAACTAAAAGTAGCGACAGTACTAGTGTACATAGCTTTTCTAGTTTCCAGCATGCATCTGTGAGATATGCTGAGTCGCATTGTTTGTGCATTGTTCATTTTGCACTTCATACGCTTCTGATTTATAAATGAGGTTGTTTTTAGCTTTATTGGTTGTATTAGTGTAAAATGTTTGTAAATTAAGTTGAATGTCACCCTATTTGAGATCCTGTTTGTTTTTATGCAAAGTAAGCACTGCTAAATATCAGCATAGCTCTGCTAGAAATGGTATAATTTGTTTTTAGTATTTCATATTTAAAAAGATATCGCCCCCTTAATCTCAATGTATTTAGCTGTTGTTGTTGTTTTTTTCAGTTGTTAATGTAGTTAACTAGTTTATGTTTAGCTTTACTATAGATTGTGTATCTGCACAGGAGGGAAAAAAAGGTATTTTTTTAGGATTGAACGATTTGAGGAAAAATGTGGGTGTTCAAACATGAATTTACTCTTTACAAGAACCAACTCACACCATAAAGTGAACAGTTTAAAGGAATAGTTCAAAAAAGAACATTTGCTGAAAATGTACTCACCCTCAGGCCATCCAAGGTGTAGATGAGTTTATTTCTTCATCAGAACAGTATAACCCACAATTACTTGGGGATCATTGTGAAGTTTTTATCAGCTGTTTGGACTCTCATTCTGGTGGCACCCATTCACTGCAGAGGATCCATTGGTGAGCTAAATCTTTCCAAATCTGTTCTGATGAAGAAACTCATCTACATCTTGAACAAGCCAACTTTTCTTTCCACTTGCATTTTCATTGGCCACTTTAAAAAATAAATATATATATATATATATATATATATATATATATATTGCAATATTACTATTAGTGCAAAACAAAACAAATAATTAATAAAAATATACTGTAAAATTACAATACAATACTAAGTACTTTAGATTAGTTAACCTGCATTGGTCAGCCATCTTCAAAAGAAAGAACAACCCATGATATACTAGTGTGGACATTCATGCTCTGCCTCAGGGACTGTCTGTGAATCCATAAGCAAACCTTGCATCTTATTTCTAGTTGTTTTGTGAGTGTTGCGTGATCTTCTAAATTTGTACCTCCTCCTCTCCTGTAGGGCCCATGCAGGAAACTGTGAGGGATTTCTGGAGGATGATTTGGCAAGAGAATTCTGCCAGTATCGTCATGGTAACCAACCTGGTGGAAGTGGGCAGGGTAGGGTTCTTGTAATTATCTCTTTCCTTAATAAATATCACAGGCTCCTCCAATTGCTACACATTTAACTATGGTCTCCCGGTTAAATGGAGTGTATATATAAATCTGTGAGGTGGGTGTTGGAAGTAACATCTAACAAGAAATCCATGCAAATGTGCAATTTGTTTCCGTATCTCAAAGAATAGAAAATAGCAAGCACAGTCAAAGTTGTTGGTTCCATTCCCTAATCTTAGATGCACTGTAAACTCTTAAAACATACAGGTTCCTTGTTGGCATCTATGGTTCCATGAAGAACCTTTATCATCCACAGAGCCATTCCATCGGACAAAAGCTTCTTTATAGTGGAAAAAAGGTTCTTTAGATTATTAAAATGTTCTTCACACCAAGAAAAAATTGGTTCTTTTAAGAACGTTTTGCTGAAAAAAAAAGTTATTCTATGGCATATCTGTGAAAAAAAAAACTTTTTGAAACTTTATTAAAGTCTAAACCACTTTGGTGAATCTCACAAAATATGTCAAGAACTCGTGTGCTTGACCCATCAAATAAATGCAAATGAAAACAAAAAATAGTACAACAGGAAGTTGCTTTATATACAAGGGAAACTTTAAGTGAGTGAGTCAAGCATTTTGGAGGACATCCTAAAATCGAGCACAATGATGTGCACAAGTCCTTCACACTATCCCCAACGAGAGCAGTTTGATGTCACGTTGAATATAATTGAGAGGTGTTCAATGATTGGCTCCAGTGAACTCGGACCACAGGGGTTGTTCATTCAGAGATAACATCCTGTCTGACAGGTGGCCAATTACACCTCTCTGTGTTTTCCAAATGCCATCAGGGACTTGTTTAATAATACAGTTTCTGCAAATGCCAATTTGACTTAGACCTTGCTGTAAAATAAAGTAATACCCAGACAAATTAAGATGCAGGTGTTGTGTAATAATGTGTATGTGTGGGTTCCTATGTGTCCATTAAGGTGAAATGTGTCCGGTATTGGCCTGATGAGACCGAGCTGTATGGAGACATCAAAGTGACGCTGATTGAAACGGAGCCTCTTGCAGAATATGTGATCAGGACTTTTACTGTTCAGAAGGTAAAAACCCATCTGCACTCATATGAAATGTCTCCGTTTGTTCTTTTTCATTGCTCGGGTGTTCTCAGTTTCCTTGTATCAGTTTACATGCAAATGCTTCTAAAATGGAATTTTCTAAAATTCCATGTAATATGCCTGCATGTAATGTAAGGGAAAATGTACATCCAGCTGGTTGGGGTCTTGTATGACCCTGAAGGGGGTTATTCTGTGATAACAACCGGCTGGATGTACATTATCCCGCATATTACACAGCTACTTGCCACATAATTAAATAATTAGACACAAAATATTGATTTGAGTTGAAATATTTGAACGCAAATCTTCCGTGAAGACAGCAGTTGTGAGCAAGCGGCAAGTTCAAACTAGACGGACATTTAAGGGATACGGTGCAGTCAAACCACTTATTACATGACATTTCACCACATAAATAATTAAAGCGATAAAAGATATTTAAGATGAAAATGTTTTAAAATCTTAACAGTTTGTTAGTTATATTTTATAATCCATTACAGTGTGCAAAACAATCGTCGCAAAATGGAAGCAGCTACGTTTGTATGAAACGAGAGAGCGATACCAGGATGACATAATTAAATAATTGTACACATAATATTGAATTGAGTTGTAATATTTTATTAGCTAACCAAATGCAAAGCTTCCACCAAGAAAAACTGTTCGTAGCAAGTGTATAGCGCCGACTTCAGTTACCCGGATGAACCTGTGTTATCAGCTTTTACCGGTTGTTATCAAGAAATAACATACCTCAGAATGACACGACTGACCAATCAGAATCAAGTATTCCACAGAGCCATGTAATAATGAATGTTTAATAAACAATTTAAGAGTATTTATAGAAAATAAAAAAGAATGTTAAAAATAAAAACAAATAATAATAAAATCATTTTAATAATTAGAAAAAATATACATACGTGTACACGCATATATAATACATATATAAGTAATTTTTTTAAATTATATTTTAAAATTATTTTTTAACTGTTTCTCAAGTACATTACAAAAAATAAACTTTTTAGAACTCTCTGCATGCATCTCTTTGTTCAGTCTCATGTTCATCCATACCATATGAACCATTAGCTTGTGTTTAAGCCCATAATGCATCTCTCACTCAATCACTTGTATTGTTCTTATCATTCAGGAACAGCTTGACGTCAGATCATGCATAAATTAAAAAAAACATAACCACAATGTTCTAACAAACAAACTTTATGAGATCTTAACATAAGCCAACAGACAATATTTTGCAACGAACGCAAATGGCAAAAAAAAAGCTCTTAGGAGCGGGTAGAGTTTTGTTGTTGAGTGTTGTAATCCAAACGGAACAGATGTAGGGAAGCTTTGATAGTGGGAGAAATTAGTGTTTGGGAGTCGTTTTTGAGGGGGAGAATGCAGTATGGAACAGCATGTCATCAGCAACTTTCTTAAATCACTCAATCCATCTGTCTCACGAGGCTGCTGCCTTTCAAACGCTTCCTCAACTTTGAAAGAGAGTTGTTAGGGTACATCCTCCTCTCGCCGCATAGTTGTGCTTCATAATGAGTGGGAGCAGAAAATGACTAGAGATGTTTTCTGGTTTCTCTTAGACAGCAATGAGATCAAATGGATATCAAACAGGGACTTTTGCTTAAGTCTCCTGATTCTCAGATGTTTAAATCTAATGAAAACATGTCTGGGCCACATTTCATCTCAAAAACAAACAAAAAAGTTAATATAAATTGTATTTTTAGATTGTATATTTATATATTAGTGTATTATGTATATATTATATTTCATAAATTATATTTTGCATTAGGAAATGAAACCTAATTTTAGGACCATTAAGGGTGTTTGTTTGATTTTGCATTGTGTCACAAATAAGGACACCCCCCCCCCCTCCCTCCCTCCCCATTTTCTTTAATTTAATTTTTAATTTTTATTTTTTACTTATTTATTTATTTACATGTTCCTCTTGGAGAGATCTGTGACACAAATCCCAAATACTGTAGTATTCTAGATTTCAAGAGTGTCGTGGTCAAATGTTATGAAAGGTGATATTAATATTCAGCTTTAGATGGATTAGTTAAAGGGTTCATATGATGCTATTTTAAAGCTCATTATTTGGTGTAACAGAATATGTTGACATGCTTTAATGTTCAAAAAACACTATTTTTAAAATACTGTACATTATTGTAGGTCCTCTATGCCCCGCCTCTCTCAAATGCTTCGTTTTCTACAGTCTTCTCTGATTGGCCAGCTGACCCAGTGCATTGTGATTGGCCGAACACCACAAGCACGTGTCGGAAATATAACGCCCCTTACCATAATCGCGAGCTTCAGCTTTCAAAGTAAATATCAAGACAGTTAATAATGTGGTTAGTTTTACCATCAGTTCAAGCCCGAAAGGGCAACAGAGTCGCGTGACAGACACAGTGATGATGCAGTACACAAGCCGCGGTTAAGACAGCTGACGTGCTGTGATTTCTGACAGGCAGTTCACTCTCCTGTGATGTGACCCTGTTCCCCTCTCACACAAACACACGACGCGTTACTCTACGCTGCGCAAAACTCTGCATTTGAACAGTCAATAGCAAATACTTAAACTGGTAACAATACATACTTACAGTCGCTGATTCAGAAGCCCCAGATTGTCATAGCAAAGTTGGAATTTACCCTTTTTTTTTTTTTTTAGAAATATCCTTTGTGCACAGAAAGCCTTCTAGGTTAAAAAAAACTGTCGTCCATAAATTGCGTTGCACAAATTTGAACATCTGGGTTGTGCTGTTCTGTTGTAAATAAATCTTAACCAATGATTCCTAATTGCATCTACTTTTGGAAGGCCAAATAAAGTGCTTTTGCTTTCGCACTGAAACACAGCGTCTCCCTGACATGGCTGCATCAACACTGCTGTTCCTGAAACCACGCCTTCTTTCTTTGCGTGCACATTTGGGCGGCATTATGCTAATATTTCCACATTGTGAAGTAGATATGTGGGGGCGTGTTAGAACGAGCCGTTTTAGGTAGGCGTGGCTGACTCTTAACTTTTATAAAGAATATCTCTTTGGATTTGAGACTTTAGTCTTTGCAACTTTACAGATCTTCTTTATGAACCAAGAGCTTGTAACACTCCAAAGAGAAAGGAAAACTTGAAATCGCGTCATATGACCCCTTTAACTCTTCCTTAAGACCATTTTTGAGTGTTCTTATGTATCTAGGTATGGATTGCATTCATGGATTTCAATTGTTGGACATCAGAGAGACTTCTGTTTTTTTGTTTTTTTTCCCGTTACCTCTCGTCATCTATAGCAGCTCAGTTACACACACACTCTCCAGACACACACACAAGCTCCATTAAACGCCTACACAGGTCCTCATGTGGTGGTATCAGCACCTCCAGGCACGGATTATGCCGCTCTCAATCCCAAATTATAATTAAAAGCTTATCAGAGCATTAAGTGTTAGTAAGTAAATAAATGTTTCTATAGTAACACAACACGGTGTGTGAAAAGCCACAGCACTCACACAGATCGAACCACATGTGTAGTTGTGCAGTGGTTCGGACACTGACCATGAGGCCCTGACTGACATTTCATCATATTTTCTGCACAAATTTTAGGGAAGATCACAAAGTTCTATAAGTTATTTTGTTTTGCTGTCCATAATGTTGTGGCCATGGTATCATGGTATTTAAACTGTATACACTCACAAAAAAAAAATAATAATAATAAAAACTACATGGTGTTGATTGTTATTGACATGCATTTATTGGGTCTTGTAATCCTAGCCATCTTCTACAATGATCACCTGCCTCTTACCCTCAGATGATGACACCTGTTGATATTAAGCTCACCACATGCTCCTGTTTGCAGAAGGGTCACCATGAGATTCGAGAAATCCGGCAGTTCCATTTCACCAGCTGGCCTGATCATGGTGTTCCCTGCTACGCCACAGGCCTGCTGGGCTTCATCCGCCAGGTCAAGTTCCTCAATGCTCCAGATGCAGGACCCATCGTGGTACACTGCAGGTACGCTCTTATCTAAACCTCTCTTGCATTTACTACCTTATGTCCCTTTCTCACTCTTCTGACATACAATTATTGTAAGTCAAAGGTTCTGGTTTGAAGTTGGACTCGTGGTGTGATTATGAATCTACGGTGAGAGGTCTGTTGATTATTTAGAATTTTAGAATAAATGCTAGGTAGTTACTAGGGTTTTTTGAGAGGTTGCTTACTGGCTAAAGTCAAAAGAGCCCATCCACTAGTGTTATTGCTAACTAAAACTATTAAAAATAAATGTTCATTAATTGAAAGAGCTGAAATAAAAATAAAATGAAAATATGACATATTACAACTTTAAAAACTGTTGTCTTGGCAACTAACTGAAATAAATAAGATGAAATGCTACAGTTACTACAACTAAAACTGAAACGAATTAAAAATTGAATATTATTTAGAAAATTATAAAAATGAGAAAATTCTGAAAAATTTAAATGAAAACTGAAAATATAAAAAAAGTTATTAATAAATGTTATAATGGTTTTACAAATAATACTAAAAACTGCCACCCACAAGTGTTTAGAATGTTCTGGTCTCTGTATGTGATCTTGTAGATGATATTTATATGCTGATGTTAAATTCCTCCCTATAAACATTGCCCTTCAGAAGCCCTTCTTTCACCATCATTTACTGATAAATGAGAGCATGTCACATGAGTCTTTAGTAAGAGAGTAGAGTGAATTGAAACCACTGTGAAATTAGGTGAATGCATTGATTGCGTTAAATGTATTTAAACATATTTATGTTATCTCAAACGTTTGGCATTCCAGATGAGCACTTGCTGGCAGCATAACTAACTTCTCATGTAACAAGTAAAAGAACCCAGGGAGGTAGAAGAGAAGATGATTTTCACACTCACATTCTCACACTAACGTAGGATGCTTCGGCACATAGATAGACATTCACCCATGAATCTGTCCACAACATGCCCACGTCGTGCTCACAGATGGACGCACAGATAGACAGACTCGCTCTCACAATTGTGGGGAGTAATTGGGGGCAGTGTGGGAAGAAGGTTTGAGAATGAAAGGTGACAGCAGGAGACTGTGAAGTGGCAGTGTAAATTTGCAGTCGGCCCTGCAATCCCAGAGACGAAGCAGATGTGACAAAGAAACTTTCAGAGCGGATTAGCCCAAGTGTCAAGTGCTCGTGGTGCAGAGATTAAGATTTTGATTCAAGCAATAGTTTTTCAGAACATTCCAAATGTTCCTTCTTACTTCCATGAAACACAAAATTAGTTTTAGCAGAATGTCCTTGCAGCTCGCAGGGTTAAAGTCAGTAATAGGATATGTGAGCACCAATAATGTTGGTCACTGTCATCAAACCTGACACAACACAAACTGACATACCATATTAAACTGTAATGTACAAAAGTAAAAATAATAATAATAATAATAATTTGAGATCTATAGTGGAGGGGAATATTACCAGTAAATGCAATGCAAAATTATCATATGACATCTGAGGACTTTGTAATATGGTTCATTTACGAAGCTCTGTTGTCATTTTTGAGGTTTCTTAGTGTGTGATTTTTGCCAATTTGATTAAAAACAGTGTTGCATATGTTAATCCTGTAAAGCCTGACATATTAATTTTTTTTTTTAATGAAACAGTGTTTTGAAACAAGACCAAATCTAAAACAATGTAAAACAGTGAGATCTTTATATCAGTATAGCAGACTACTTACATAAAATGCATAGAAATATCTAGTTTTATGATCGAAGCTCTGTAGTTTATATTATAGGGGAAAAACATATAATGCAATGCAATACTGTACGTTAATGATTGTTGCTTCAGTCCAGTACATGTTCATCTTGAAATATTACTAACAATATAAAATGTATTCTTATGTTTACTTTATAAAAATCTGTGTATTTATTTCACAAGATTTCAAGACAAAGGAAGAACCACAACCTGAAGAGAGACATATTCACTATTATACTAAAAGGCATTTTACTTGGCGACAGAAGGCATGTAGTAGAATGTGTACAACTGTTTCTTTTTTCTTTTTTTTTTAGAAAAGCTTTGATCATGTAGATCATTGAGAAGCCTTAGAAATTTGAGTATCAGTTACGATGAATATCAATTATGATACAGTATGCTTATAACTTATGGTAATTTGGGGATGAAGATAATAGTGAATCAATGACTGAGGATGTGAGGTGTAAAGGACATCCTCTCTGTCTCTCCCTCTCTGTCCCTTGCTTTCTTTTTGTCAGTTGTTTACCGCTCGCACCATTAATCACCGTCGGCCAATCTGTGACACCGTGGAGTTGCTCTGTATTTGTGTGTCTGTGAGTGTGTCATTTTAGAGTGACTGATGGCACATCTTCTGTCCAAATGCTCTCTCACACACACAAGCATCTTGGTCTGCCAGAACCTAACATTTGGATCTTAGCAGAAATCTCAGTCTTGTGAATGTGTTGTGTAATATAGATAGATAGATAGATAGATAGATAGATTGTGCGTTCAAAAGCCTCACATAAACCTGTTCTTGTGTAATTTCGGCAGTGCTGGTGCTGGAAGAACAGGCTGCTTCATTGCAGTGGACATTATGTTGGACATGGCAGAGAGTGAGGGTGTGGTGGACATCTTCAACTGCATCAGAGAGCTGCGCTCACAGAGAGTCAACATGGTCCAGACGGAGGTGAGCAGAATGCACCTTACTGCCTGTTCAGCTTCATTCAGGCAGCCAGATTATGCACAGCCTATATACTCACTCATTTACTCATTCATCCATATATTAAATGATTCACTCACACACGCAGTCTTTTACTAACCCATTCACTAGTTTACTTACTTCTCAATCACGCCCTCAGAACCGCACTCATACTCACATAGCCTTCTACTAAGCTCTCCAGTCTGTGAAGATGATATTGAAGCCATCTGTTTTCAGTTTAAAACTTAGATAACCTTTCTCTTCCCTACATTAATCTCCACACTGTAACATCAGAACAGCCAGAACAAGAAATTGCCTTGGCTTTGACAGGCAGATCCCCTACACAGAATTTACTGGATCTTGGCATTCAAAGTCATGCCCCCTAGTGGTGGATGAAAATTCGTTCTTTTTTTGAAAATCATTCAAGCATTTGATGTGAAAACCCATTGTGCTGAATTATTTAGTTCAATGATGAATGATTTTATTATTTATAATAATAAATTATTGTTGTTTAAATATTAATAATAATTATTAGAATTATTATTATTTATGCTCACTAAATAACACACTATATCAAGTCAACATGCCATTTTATTCGATCCATTCTAATATTACATGTTTTTTGCGATGAGGACAGCAAGCTTTTAAAAGACTAACACTAAACACAGTGGTGGTGATAATGGTTTCTGGGAGGCAATTTGTGTCAGCCTGCAGCTCCATTCAAAGCTAATCCTCCGCAGACACAACACACAGCAATTAATCTTTTAAAAGGCTTTTTCCTCGTCTTTTGTCCTCAGCCCTACGCAGAAGTGCTCACCAGGTTATGGAGTAATAGGTACAAGAGGTCAGCTCAGCTTGACTTTAGCTTAGCGTGGATCAAAGGCCTGCATTAACATTCAAACCTTTAAGCCAGAGGCATTGTTGAGTTAAAATATGGATAATTCCATCTCATATTCAGGGCCGGGGTTTAAGAAGGAGTTTAATTTTAGCTGCAGGATGGGGATGGTGCTTTGAGTGCCCCCTTGATCTTATTTTTAAGCCCGCAGTTGGAACGGTTTTGGGGGACGTTGCTGTCACCGCAGGATTTCGGCATCAGAAGCTGCAACGCTGTAATCCATGTAAAACATCCCTTAGGCTGGAGTCATTTCGCCATCAGCAAATTGTGCTTCATGCATCAATGTTCATGCACCGCTCTCATACTGACATTTGTGGGGAGTATCGACTTTATATTTCCCTGATGATTTGCTATGATGCTGTGCGACGATCACTCTCAACTTGAGCTCAGGCTTTTTATACGTATGTGTTTGGATGTTCATGAATTATGTAGATTGGCTGGTTTGAAGATGTAAAAGTTTAAGTCAAGCCCTTTAATTATTTTTAGAGCTGTGATTATTGTTTTTATTATTAAAAAAGGCACTAAAATGCCAAAGGGAGGTTTCCTCAAGTGGCCTACAAGCTACCAGCTGTCTGAATAATTTTGAATCAGCAAGATAATTAAAAGTGACTTCAATAGGGTTGAATTGTAAATCTGATATTACATTACGTTTAAATATTAAACTGGTTAAAAGAAATTAAACTATGTTTTTTAGAACACACACACACATACAGGTATAAAGACTACCGTTCAGATGTTTTTTTTTTAATGTTTTTGAAAGAAGTGTCTCATGTTAAGACATCCACAGTATTAGACATAGAGAGTGTTGATCTCTATGTCTCTCTCTCTGCAGGAGCAGTATGTGTTTGTGCATGACGCCATACTGGAAGCATGTTTGTGTGGGAACACAGCTATCCCAGTGTGTGAATTCAGAGCCATCTACTACAACATCAGCAGACTGGACCCTCAGACCAACTCCAGCCAGATCAAAGATGAGTTTCAGGTGAGCAGTCTACACAAATGGATTGTTTTTTTCTTATGTAGATTGCTTCTAAAATGTGACCATACCATCAGTACAACAGTTAACGCTTTGCACAGCAAAACAATAAGTGAATTAATATGTCCAGAGGGAAATTGCTCTTTCATAGCCCAGGAGACACAAAAAGTGAAGACCTAAAACATTATTGTGGATAGCATACCTCAGATCATTTAGTCTTTGAAGAACTTATAGAGAAATGTTTGAGTTCATAGTGAGATTTGATTTCAGACTTTGAGCACAATCTGTGACACTATAGAAATCTGATTTCTCAGTAGATCAACCTCCATTTGCTCATCATTCAATCTCATTACAGTCTAGGAGGAGCAAATGAGATACTAAAGAGAATCTTAAAAAGATTAGGAACATACATTTTTTTAAGCTTCATGCTTCGTGTTCCTGCAGCTACACGAGTAGCCCACGTGGAAGCCTAATTTACTGAATCCTCCAAAGTTTTTGCTTTTGATTGGTAGTCCTCTATTATGGCTGAAGGCCTCACAGCTATATTTCTAACAACTTTATCAAGCTCTCTGGTGTGATTTCATCTTGATTACTCCGAAATCCGAAGCGCTTTTGAATAAGTCAATCGGCAAAGTGCTGCGGCGTCCTTAACGCATTTAGATGAGACAGGTGAGTAAAGACACCGTGACTCAAACGTCAAGGGAGAAAGCATTTCTTTACAAGCCATCGGCGAACTGCTAGAGCCTCATAAAGCCCAGAGCTGAGCTATTTCTTTTCATGGTGCCTTTCTGTTTTGTATTCCCTGTGAAATGAGCGAGCCACTACCGTCTGAGGGGGAAGCAAAGCTTCAGATCTGTGAGGTGTCTCATAAAATATGATGAATATGTTTCTATCTTCCTTTCCTCCCAGATCTTTCGTTTTCTATCTAGCGCTGCATCTTTCTCTGTTGTAAGCTATTTTTCACTGTGTCTCTCTCTCCCTCAACGTCTCTGTTCTTCAGTATGTCTTATACATAAGTAATGACTGACCTTCAGTTTGCTAAAATATTTGCATTGCTTGTGGTTGGACCAGCAGTGCGAGCGGAATTGGTTTTTATAAAGGCACCATTTTTCCCCAAGTAAGACCAAGAGCAGCCTAATCTTCTTCTGTGTTTTAAAGGCGTATGTTACAGTCCTTCGTGTCTTCTTCTTCAGACTCTGAATATAGTGACACCGCGTGTCCGTCCGGAGGACTGCAGCGTAGGTCTGCTCCCGCGTAACCACGATAAGAACCGCAGCATGGACGTCCTCGCGGTGGACCGCTGCCTGCCTTTCCTCATTTCTGTTGATGGCGAGTCTAGCAATTACATCAATGCAGCACTGATGGATGTAAGTTTTATCGCTTTTGTTAGAGGTCACCTGGCCTACTTTGTTTAATGTAAAAATCTAGTATAGTTACATTGTTGTCAATCTTGCGTTGAATTTTAAAGGGGTCATATTATATATTTTTCCATTGATAATACACCCAAACATAATTTGTAATTTCATAATTTAGTCATTTTAGTCAGAATTTAGATATTCATTCATTTGACATCCTCTTTCCAACACTTAGGATTAAACGGGCCATTTTTTTAAACTATAAGAGGAGTGTTCACAATGACCTCAAATAAATTGCTGGCGCTTGCCATTTTGCTGTACTTTTGTTTGCAGGTCTTTGCTGTCTGTACTCTGTGGAGAAACTGCTTTTAAAATGTAGCTTGAAGCTACAGGCTACTTGTAATTTAAAGTAATTAAATTAGAATCAATCTACTCTTTTGAAAAGGAAGTCAGCTATAAGCTGCTAACAAGTAGCTAGCTACATTAAAGTTACTTAAAAGACACATAAAGGGTTTTGAGTGAATAAACTCAAATAGAATGATCATTTCAAACTGTGACATCAAAATGTACACTATATACAACTAAAAAATTAAACATTTTGCAATAAAAGACTTAAAATGACATGTAGGGACTTTCAGTCGAATCATTTTCAGTGTGTTCATTTACAAGGATGTTTAAACAAACTGGAATAAATGAATGACTGGAATAAATGAATGATAAATTAATAAATGAATTTAAATAAATCATTCACTCGCATGAATCAGATCAGTGCAACATACATCTTGAGACAGATGACTGAGATTGATATTAAAAGCATAGATGTGGAGTTTTTTGTGCAGATTTTTGTTTGCATAGCTTCATGAATTTTATCTAGTCACAGATATGAATATTGAAAAACAAGTTGTTTTTTGCAGCTCAGTGTTGATAAATGGTTTATTCGGACTAAGGAGCAATTTTTTGAGTTCTAAAACTTGCAGTATGGTTTATAGTAAATAACTCAAACATTATATATTACAGCACTTCCCATAGTGCACTCTGATAAATCCCAGGTAAGCGGAGCAGAACGGCCAGGAGATCACACAGTAACAATCTCATATAAACAAGCCAATTTAACAGAGTACATGATTAGATCACATCTCCGTAATCTCCACACATAGATCATAATCACACTCGTACCGTAAACCAGCATCTTCACGCAGCATCCAAAAAGGATAATCAAGACAGAAGACACACACCTCAGATAAAGAACAACAAGATGAAAAAAAGAAGATAAGCAGCCAAATGAAATGAACGGCTGACCCGTGCTAGCAGAGCGTGTGTGTTTGTCTCAAACGAAGCCTCTGCAGTCCTTGTCAATGGATCCCTTGGCAAGGTTATCACTCCGTCTCTGTGTTCCTGTCCCTCTGCAGGTCTCCGTTTAGTTTCGGTCATTACACATGTGAGGCACGTTGGGATGTGTTGGGTTCAGGCACATCTTCAGTGCTGGAAGGAAGAGTTAACGTGTTCTCTTATTGATTGTCTTAGAGCCACAAACAGCCGGCGGCGTTCATCGTAACGCAGCACCCTCTGCCCAACACCGTGGCCGACTTCTGGAGGCTAGTGTTCGACTACAACTGCTCCACTATTGTGATGCTGAATGAAATGGATGCTGCACAGGTATGTGAAGTACTTGACCCTCACCTCCATTTGTTATCTGTTGCAATTGGATGTTGGAAGATGGGATTTATTATATAAAGTGTACGCTACCGTTCAAAAGTTTGGGCTCTTTTTTTTTTTTTACAGAAATTAATGCATTTATTCAGCAAGGACACAATAAATTGATCAAAAGTTTTACATTATTGATCAAATAAATGCTGTTCTTTTGAACCCTCTATTCATTAAAGAATTCTAAAAAAAAAAAAAGGATTCTACAAAAATATTAAGCAGCACAACCATTTTCAACATTGGTAATAAGAAGAAATGTTTTTTGAGCAGCAAATCAGCATATTAGAATGATTTCTAAAGGATCATGTGACACTGAAGACTGGAATAATGATGCTGAAAATTCAGCTTTGCCAATAATAATAAATTGCCTTTTAAAATATATTCAAATATACAGTAAAACAGCCACATTAATTGTAATAATATTTCACAATATTGCTGTTTTTACTATATTTTTGATTAAATAAATGTAACCTTGTTGAGCATAAAATAGTACAAACCCCAAACTTTTGAATGGTAGTGTATATATGAAATATAACTAAGATATTTTTTTTTTAAATGATGCATTTTTTTTTTATAACATAACCTTTTTTCCAGAAATGTCAGAAAAGTTATAAATTATATGTTTCAGTTGTTTAGTTTCAATAAATGGCCTTTTTTCACTTGGGTGGAAGATTGGAGTTCTGAAAGTTACAGTATATTTTTATATTCTTTTATCTGAGAAGATCAAGGGAAATTTGATTCGTCATAATGTGGCTCATTTAAGTTTGAGTAAGTAAGAGATCATTGGAACAGATTTCTTTGGCACACTGCAATTTGAGTTCAGATTAGTGGACTTTAGAATTATTGAGTAATTTCCATTTTCTCTTGCACTCTTTAGATTTCAAAGTACATTATTGAGTCACGTTGTCTGGATGTGAACTTCTGTTCAGTGTACTGATTTGCTGTAATTCTCTCCCTCTCTGCAGCTCTGCATGCAGTACTGGCCAGAAAAAGGCTCCTGCTGCTACGGCCCCATTCAGGCTGAATTCATCTCCGCTGACATTGACGAGGACATTATCAATCGCATTTTTAGAATCTGTAACATGGCACGGGTAAGTGGGGTCAGTGGACAGGGAAAGGGAATAGTGTTTAGTGGCTCTTTACGAGTGACTGAGGCAGAAATGTGTTCATTGATTTTCCTCTCACACTATGTCATTTGATCCTTTGTTGATCCACAGACTCCAACCAGGTCTGCGCTTTTTTGTCCCCAGACCAGGGTGCACATTTTATAAATACACTCCTGTTCAAAGGTTTTTATAGTATTGTTCAGAGTTGTTGTTTTTTTATGTTTTTGAATCAAGTTCCTTATGCTCACGGAGGCTGCATTTATTCGATCAAAAATACAGTAAACCGCAATATTGTGAAGTATTATTACAAGTTAATAACTATTTTCTATTTTAATATGTTTTAATATGTAATTTATTTCTGTAATGACAAAACTGAATTTTCAGCAGATATTACTCCAGTCTTCAGTCAAATGATCCTTCAGAAATGATGATTTGATGCTCAAGAAGCATTTTTTTAATCAACATTGAAAACAGTTGATCTGCTTCATATTTTTGCAGAAACTGTGATACATATGAACCCAGTCCATAAATTGTTTTTACAAGCAACATTTCAAAGATAAGTTTAAAAGTTAGTGTGTATTTTTACTTGCTGCTAAATATATGATTGTGAACAGGTCATGTTCACCGGAGGAGAATCCATAACAACAGCTGCTCAAATTATTATTGTCAAATGAGTGCTGTCAAAAAAAAACTGTAGTTCAAAACTTTAATCTGTAGTGTTTCTTTGCCATTAGCTTCACCTTATTGAAGTGAATAAAGTATTGATGGTTTTCAAACAGGTGCCCTGATGATGAACCTCAACAGATTAGCCAAGTTGAACCCCCTGAAACTCCTCATGTACTTTGTGCTCGGTGTCAATCCATCCTTACTGTGACTCGCTAAAATAAAACTGCTTTTTAGAAGCAAAAATCCTCCAAGAAGAGATAAAAATTCACTTAAGTCACTTTGATTTGACTCCTAATGTGACAGTAAATCAACAGCAGCTGAGATTATGACCCTGAGTTAGTGAAGTGAGAAATTATGTTAAGCTTAAAAGAGACCACAACTCTATAGTCCTTCTCAATCCACATGATTTCAACACTCAGCACATCGCATGCATCTTTGAACGTGATTCGTTCTGCCAGACACATATGCATGAGCACAATAATCACATAAATATTTGACCACCATCCCGCTACAGCTGATATAAGCCATGGATGGGTTTTGTGCCGTTTTTCTTCTTTTCCATGTGAGTTATCTTGAGCTTTCTGTTCGTGCACATTAGCGGTCATTACTGAAGCTTGACGTGTTTCAAGAGTCAAACGTTTCAGAAGACTCATTCCGCCTCCTCCTGCTTCCCTTCTCTTTTCTTCCCCCTCTTTCTCTTTAACCGCCGGTGACAGGCGAGGTTTACCAGTAGCTAATCAGTGCAGGCGCAGCATAGCGGCACAAAATAAATAAGTGCCACAGCATCACAAATTTACCATGAAATGGCTCCATCGATGGCAAATTGTGTGTAATATGACTCTCATTTAGCTGAGCCGGTCTTAGTCTCCAGCTGACATCTCTGTTTGCTTTCGCTTCTGTCTGATTAATTTTTTTGCTTTTCATTGTCACTGCAAGAATCGGAGGTACTGTGAATGTATGTATGTATATATATATATATATATATATGTATATATGTAGACAAAATAGTTACAATAATTTTCCAAACCAACTTTCAGTTTCAGTCAATAGTTGTTATCCAGTACACTAAAAAATTGGTGTAGAAACCATTTTTACTCAGAAATGGTAAATTTCACCATTAATTACAAAAACTGCAACACATATAATTAATAATAATATTAATGAAGAAAGACTAGTATATTCTTGCGAAACATACTCCAATAATCATTTTTATTAGTGCTGTCAAATGATTAATCTCATCCAAGATAAGTTTTTCTTTACACAATATATGTGTATACTGTACATATTTATTATGTATATATAAATACAAACACATGCATATATATATATTTATGAAAAAGATGTTTATATATTAAATATATTTATATATAATATAAAATAAATGTATATACATGTAAATATTTTCAAAATACATACTGTATGTGTGTGTATTTATATATACATAATAAATATACACAGTACACAAACATATGTAAACAAAAACTTTTATTTTGGATGCGATTAATCGCGATTAATCGTTTGACAGCACTAATTTTTATTAACAATTTTAATAAAATGAATGTGAATAGCAGCTCAGATCATTTGTTCTAGGACGAATTTGAGAAATGTTTTAGTTCATATTGAGATCTTTAATTTGGCTTGCAGACTTATTTTGTCACTTTGTGAAACATGAGTTAACATGAATGTTTTCTGGATAAATGTTCTCAAAACATCTCCTGTTCTGCTTCCAGCCTCAAGACGGCTACCGTCTGGTCCAACATTTCCAGTATATTGGTTGGCCAGCGTACAGAGACACTCCGCTGTCCAAACGCTCCATTCTGCAGCTGGTCAGACGACTGGCCAAGTGGCAGGAGCAGTATGACGGAGGAGACGGACGCACGGTGGTCCACTGTCTGTGAGTGTGACCTCCACAACCCCAGCTCCATCACAACACAAAGCTGTTATACATAAACCTATAAACATGTTAACATATGAATGAATGAGTCTTGCTTGGAGAAACCCTGTGATGAGCAGATTGGACAATATTAATAGACACATAGCAAAACACATAGCAGGATAATATTGTGGTGTGTGCACTGTGCGGTATAAACCTGGGCCCGTATTCACAAAACATTTTATCTTACCACTAAGAGTTCTCCTAAATAGCAGTAAAAGTTTTTAGCTAAGAGTTTTCTCTTAAAACCTATTCACAAAGCTGCTGAGACAAACTTTTACTAAGGAATAGAGAGAAGTCTAAGAGTAAGGGCAGGGTTGACCTTGTTGCTATGGATGATGTCAGCATACTTACTATGCACACAGTGATTGGCTGATATGTTGCCATATTCAAATAAAGATGTTAAAATGCAGGCAAAATGCAAGTGTCACTAATTAAACAAGTAGGCTATATATTCAGCTAATTGTCAGCCTCTTATATGTATGCTTCTCGTAAACAATTAGTCAATATGCATTTGGGCTGCCCTCGACTAAAGATTTTTCTGGTCGACTAGTAGTCATTCATTTTAAGCATTAGTCGACCATTAGTCGCACTTTTATTAATAAACCATATAAATCATAATAATGAGCCTTAATTGCCTAATAAGCGCTCAAGCGCACGCAAAGAAGGCTTGCCACAGCGCACCGGCAGATATAATAATTATGAATGTGTTAGGGAAAAACAGCAAGTACACTACATTAACGTTTTAATAATTTATTGTTACACTAGTGCTTTCTGTTTTCGGTTTAAGAGATGAAGTCAGCGACACTGACTCGTCATCTACGCAGTATGCGCCTGTATGCATGTTTCATACGGATTACATAATCTGAGAATATTTGTTATCTATTTGAATTTTTTTCATTTAAAAGTTTCACTCTCTGTAGATATATTTTTCATGTCTGTAATAAGGCGAGCATACATGAAGTTTCGAAGTGACGCGCTCAAGTTCACAGAGTCTGAGACGGCAGAAAGCGCATCCTGTTTGCTTTCATTATTTTACAAAAGTGCAACGTTTCGTTGTTATTCTGAGTCCACACGAATAAACATAGAGTCTTTACAGATACAAAAGATGTATTGCTCTTATCTGTATGACCAAAAATTACGAAGTATTTTAAGAGCAAATGATCGCACCGGCGCCTCCATCTGTCATGCAGTAGCCCAAGCGCGTTGCTGTTCAGCTTCCACACTCCGCACAAACACATGACAAAACATTAGATTGAGCTGCCATGTAAAGTTGCTACTACATACATTTTTCAGATGCTAATATTTGAGGTCGATGAATGTTAGGACTTAGGAGAGCATATGGATGTCCTGCTCGATGATATAGTTCACATAGACCAGCCATTAACGACTTGTCCGTCACGGAGTGCGTGATCTCGCCACTTCATATGGATTTTTTTTTTTTTCTGCGACTAATACAATTTTGGTAATATGCATATAAACAGCCTTTTAATTAGCAGAGTAGAATAATCTCATGGCTGATAGTAAGACATGCAAACATAAAAGAAAACCAAACTAATGGTTTTATCTAACTATATTAAGGATATAATCAAAAATTTGGAGTTGGGATAACCTCCAAACCAAAGCCGATACCTTTTTAAAAGCTCATTATCACCAAATGTTTCTAAAATGTTTATATTCCGAGGTAGATTGCTGGCAACAGCCATTTTAGGATAGTTCAGATTTGGTCTTAGTGACTTAGGAGTCCTCTTCACTACTCCTAACGTTTCACAGATATAGGAGCTAATTTTAGCGCTAAAACGCTTTGTGAAATACTCTTAGAACAAAAATTTAGGAGTCCTAAATTTAGGAGTGACACGCCCATTATTTTTAAGATTTTCTCCTAAATCGGTGAGTTATGAGCAACTTTTAGCCTTAAGATGTTTTGTGAATATGGGCCCTGAAATATAATGAATTTTTGATGACATCTTATATGTGCACTGTATGTACAGTCATGGCCAAATGTTTTGGCAGTGACATAAATTTTGTGTTTTGCAAAGTTTGCAGCTTAAGCTGTTGTGGTGTTCATTTACATTGTTTCTAGATTATTGTGTAGATTGATCAGATGCATTTTAAATAATTGCTAAAAACTTCATTGGCCAAAAAAATTAACTTTTAACAAATTGCACTGTTTTTTGATCCTGACACAAAATGACCAGCTAACATTAATTGACTGATCATATGAGCAGCACATGGGAACGTGTGAATGAGTACTAGTTAATCACTATCATACTAATTCAATTGTAAGAGCAGACTAATTGCTATAAAAGGAGGGAAGAAGCGCTTCCAATCATTGTGTTCTTGTTAGCAATGGTTACTTCCAAAGAAACACGCGCAGCCATCATCGCTTTGCATCAAAATGGCCTCACATGCAAGGAAATTGCTGCAAAGAATATTGCACCTGAAATAACCATTTACCGGATCATCAAGAACTTCAAGGAGAGAGGTTTTACTGCAGTGAAAGTCTTCAGGACGTCCCAGAGTGTCCAGCAAGAGTCAGCTATGGAATCGTGTCACCAGCAGTGCAGAACTTGCTCAAGAATGGCAGCAGGTTGGTGAGAGCATCTGCACACACAGTGTGGCCAAGACTGTTGGACAACGGCCTGGTGTCAAGAAGGACAGCAAAGAAGCCACTTCTCTCCAAGAAAAACGTCAAGGACAGACCGAAATTCTGCAGGAAGTACAAGGATTGGACAGCAGAAGACTGGTGCAAAGTTATTTTCTCTGATGAAACTCCCTTCCGACTGTTTGGGGCATCTGGAAAATCGATTGTTCAGAGAAGAAAAGGTGAACGCTACAGTGAGTCCTGTGTTGTGCCAACAGTGAAACATCCTAAGACCATCCATGTGTGGGGTTGCTTTTCAACCAAGGGAGTGGGCTCACTCACAGTTCTGCCCAAAATCATTGGCATGAATAAAGAATGGTATCAAAACGTCCTGCAAGAGCAACTTCCAACGATCCATGAGCAATTTGGTGATGATCCGTGCATTTTCCAGCATGATGGAGCACCATGTCACAAAGCAAGAGTGATAAAGAAGTGACTCGAAGATCATTACATTGAAATTTTGGATCTGTGGCCAGGCAACTCCCCGGATCTCAATCCCATAGAGAACCTGTGGACAGTCCTCAAAAGGTGAGTGGACAAGGAGAAGCCCACAAAGTGTGATCAACTCCCGAGAACTAATAAGGCAAGAATGGATCGCCATCAGTCAGGATTTGGCCCAGAAGCTAATATCCAGCATGCCCGAGCAAATTGCAGAGGTTATGAAGAACAAGGGTCAACACTGTAAATATTGACTCCATATATATTGTTTGCCAATAAAAGCCTATGATATGCTTATCATTGTTTTTCAATATACCATAGAAACATGTGGAAAAATGATCTACAAATACCGAAGCAGCAAACTTTGCAAAACACAAAATTTATGTCACTTCCAAAAAATTTTGGCCATGACTCTACTTAAAGGAATAGTTCACCCAAAAGTGAAAATTAGCTGAAAATGTACTCACCCACAGGCCATCCAAGATGTAGATGAGTTTGTTTTTCATCAGAACAGAAATGTATCATTACATTATTTGTTCATCAACGGATCCTCTGCAGTGAATGGGTGCCGTCAGAATGAGAGTTCGAACAGCTGAGAAAAGCATCACAATAATCCACAAGTAATCCACACCACTCCAGTCCATCAATTAATGTCTTGTGAAGCCAAAAGCTGCAAGTTTATAAGAAACGAATCCATTATTAAGATGTTTTTAACTTCAAACGAGTCCTCTATCTGTAATAATGCATCGTCCAGTAAAAAAGGCGTCTTGTCTGAATCAGGAGAGAAATATGCGCAGATCAAAAACCATTTAGAAGTGAAAACAGTCCAAAACTGTTTTAAACAAATATGTCGATGGATTTTGGTGACACTGGAGGAAGCAATGAATTTTTGGATGAACTATTCTTTTAATGCCAGACTAATTTTGCTACAGATTTGAACACATGTAAGACACTGTCTATTGTAGCTATTAAGAGTTTAAGCAAGCAAATTTTGATAATTCAAGATGTGTATTTCACAGCTTTTCTTCCAAGTCTGTGTGCACTGTGAACCAGTTGATACAGAATCGTATCTTAAAACTGCAGCTTTTAAAGTACTAATGGATAAAACCGTACAGCCTTTGCGCCAAGGACAATCTTATCAGCATCATAAATTAAAGCCAGAGAGATTCAAAAGATCTGACAATTTCATTACTTTCCCATCACTGTCAAAAAAGTTCAGCTGTTGAATGCAGAGCAGTTTCCCAGAGAGAAATAACATTAAAATGTCACAGTAATGCTGACAATCTGCAAACCGCATGAATCACTTTGAAGATGATTCTCTGCTTGATTGTGTCAGGTCATTGTACTGATACTAATCAGGTGTAAAACTGACCCGTGATCAGTGGCCGTTATTTGATATTGTCGGTATTTCTGCAATAACCTCTGTTCAAGCAAACATCCAGATTCAAATACAAGCCTCAGTTCATTTTGCTTTTGTAATCACAGTTCTGATGAAGACTATATTTCTAAACCGTACATAATGTGGCATCAGTGTTTGTGTTTTCCAAGGAAATGAAACTATATATGGCTGCACATTAAACTGAGGTATTAGAAGCTATTTTAACATCACAATAAGATGCCACACTTCAGCAGTAAGGTTGGAGCCATGAGGCCTACGATCTTCAGAAATGTAGCACTGGTCAAGTCAAGTCAAGTCAAGCTGGGATATTAACTCTGCATATCTGTGGCATTATGGGATGTGTGATTTGTTTCTCAAGCCTTCCTGTTGTTGATCTCTTCAGGACTGGTGGAGGACGCAGCGGGACGTTTTGTGCCATCTGTAGCATCTGTGAGATGATCCAGCAGCAGAACATCGTGGACGTGTTCCACACGGTAAAGACGCTGAGGAACAACAAAGCCAACATGGTGGAGACAATGGTGAGCTATACACAGATCTATCACTATATCTGTTTGTTAGTATGTTTTCAGTTGTTCAGTTTCAGTGTACTTATCTGTTTATTGGCATGTTCACATAAATTAGTGTGTTTTTATTTAGATTGTGTTTAGTGTCAATTTACACTACCCTTCAAAAGTCTGGGGTCAGTAAGATTCAGCAAGGATGCATTAAATTGATCAAAAGTCACAAAGAGATTTATAATGTTATAAAATATTTCTATTTCAAATAATTGTTCATTTGAACTTTTTATTCATCACAAAAATCTTTAAAAAAATATTATAATGTAAAATATGAATATTAAACAGCAATAAATGTTTTTCGAGCAGTAAATCAGCATATTAGAATTATGATTTCTGAAAGATCGTGTGCCACTGAAGACTGGAATAATGATGCTGAAGATTCAGCTTTACCATCACAGGCATAAATTACAATTTAAAATATATTGCAATATAAAACCGTTATTTTAAAATGTAAATAGTTTTTTTTAATCAAATAAATGCAGCCTTGGTGAGCAAAATAGACTTCCTTCAAAAAAGTAAAATAAAATAAAAAATCCTTCCAACCTCAAACTTTTAAATAGCAGTGCAGATGAATGTTTTTAGTAATTTTGTGTTCAATTTATGTGTATTAATATATTGCTTGATACTTTAATATATATAAAAAAATGTAAGATGTGATCTTGATATATGATATAGCTTTACTGAAGTTACTTTTTGTTAGTAACTTGTACTTTAAGTAACTATTTGTAAAGTGTAGTTAAAGACCCTGTTTATTCACTTTTCTTTCCTCTATTCATGTTTCAAAGGAAATAGGAAGTTTAAATGGTCCTTTTTTAAATACATTAATATAACCAATGGGCTTTATTTACATTACAGCTATTAACATGAGTTGCCACTTGTTTGCTAGTCATTTGCAGATTGTATCATTTCTTTCGCTACACTAGTTCCAATTACAAGTGGGAACATTTCATTTTTTGTTTACCACCATATGATTCCATCCTCATCTTATCATGGTTTCATATTCAGATAGTCGCTATCTTCAGGTAGTTTGTTGATGGTTCCAAGTAACAGTTCCTTGAGCCTTCCCAGCATCTCTCTGAGACAGAAAAAGAGTTTAATTATTCGGTCACTTCAAACCCTTGAGACAGACAGCTGCGTTTTCTGCAATTCTGAGAAAACGTCTTGCGTCTAATAGGATGCTGCTGCAGGTGCAAGTAGACATTTATCCTGCCCCTTATCCCCTGACTGCACTCCAAGCATCTCGCTCAGCTGGAGAGAACTGAAAAATCCACAGCTGGCCGTCTGATACAATCCTGGACCAAAATAGGACTAACGTCAGGTTACCCATAGCCATTAGCCTGGAAAAGAAATGTATCTATTAATAACTTCATGAAAATTTCTTTAGTGATTTTTTTTTAAATTTGTACTCCAAAAAGATTTTATCAGCTAGAAATTCCTATTTGTGACTGCAGTCTCTTGAATGAATGAATGTATTTATTTTCATTCATTTTACTTATCTTATTAGATTCGTAATTATTATTGATTTATTTTTAATGATTATAGCTAATTCATTTCCTCTAAGGCTGTCTGTTCTAGGTTGGTTGGGAAGAGATTGATTGCACTGATTTTTATAAAATAATTATTTTTTAAAAAAAGTCATCAACTCGACATTGCTATTTATGCTTGTGATCTCTATTATGAACATGCCGTTATAATAAACAATGTTAACAAACTTTATAAAAGTGGCATTATTAAAATGATTTTAATTACCATATACACCCAGGCCAGGTATAGGGACCCTCTGACATCTAGATGACTGATGAGTCCGTTTCTCTATCATAAGCAGATGTTTTTCTTCTAGTAAAAGTGACTATGATGATGGGATTGGATTATTAACACAGGGGTTATAGGGAAAGTCCCCCTTGAGCGGCGTCTGCTAATGCATTTTTGCTACTGCATCTGTTTTTGTTTAGGAGCAGTACAAATTCTGTTACGAGGTGGCTCTGGAGAGCTTGAATGCCTTCTGAACGTACGAAAGGTGAAGAAGGGGAAAAAACATGCAAAGCAATCTTCTCTTCTTCCTCAGAATGACATCTCATCGTTCAGTCTTTCCTCTGTGCTTCTGTGATGAGAACAGGAAACTGAAGTTCAACCCTTCGCTGTAAAATACTGTATAAATAAAACAAAACGTTATTTGCCATTTCTGTCAATGTCCAGCATCAGAGCGTGTATCCTGGACCGTGAAGTGATCTTGTACAGTCCTATTCCTTTTTAGCTATACGCCTTGAATGTTCCCCTTCAATGTAAAGAACGGCGGTGAAAAAAAAAAAGCTTCTTTTTACATGCCAGCTGGGAATAACCAAATAGACTTTCCCTGAGCTCTGTACAGATTTAAAGAAAATCGAAAAAATCAAAACAAAGCTTGAGCGAATTTGCAGAGAAACGTGAGGATGGAAATTTTTGTTATTCTGATGATTTTTGTGGTTCCTCCCTTTGATGCGTTTTCACTCTGCCTGCTTTCTCTCACACGTACGCCGCTCGCCTGCAGACCAGCGTAAAGATTCTTCAAAGGTTGGAAGTTTTGGGTAATATTTGTTCTATTGCCGTTTCTGTCTTTTCTTTTCGTGTTTGTTCTTTCTAAAAATAGACGTTGCCATTTTGGTTTTGGTTTCTTGATGTTGGCAGTGAATGTTAAAGATTAAATATGCATCTGAAGTATTTTCTGTTTGTCATTTGCACTTTATATGTTACCTCCCAGGGTGAATCTCACAAATAACTACTGTATAATGAGAAATTATATTTAGCATCAAGATAATGGAGGCTATTCTAAGTCATTCAATAGTCTATTGTAAGTTTTTAAAAAAAACTTTTTTTTGTATATTTTCAAGATTCTGAAAATATACAAAAAAAAAAAGCTTCATTTGCTTAATAAAAAATAAATAAATGCATATTTATATAGATTTCTTTTTGAGATTCAGCCCCAAAGTATTTGTATGTATGTGTAAATCTTGTTGCATCATTTGATTTGAAGTGCCAATTTCTCATTAAATAGAAGGACTGCCACCAAAACCACAGACCAGATGCATATCATGAACAATGTGTAGCTGCATTTTGACCATTAAACAGCCGACAACTCTTTTCTAAACCAGGATTTGGTTGAGAAGCTTTTCAAACACTTCAAGCTTTCTGAAACCAGGCGTCTACGTTTTTCAGTGTGGTAAAAGCTAGTGAATTTAATTGTAAATCCAAAAGTTTTGCACGAAAACTGTGATATGACTGTGATATTCGTTTCTGAGCTTCTGAACCGTATTTTTAAGAAGAATATATGAATGTTTCACTGAAAACCAGCCATCACACAAAGTTACGGCACTTACGCTTCTTTTTTTTTGTTTTGGGACGGTCTTTTTGAATTTTCATGAATTCACTGCCTGCTTTGTTTTACTTCACTATGTGTATTTTTACTTATTTCCAATGATTATTTATCATTTATTTGTTTAGCAAAGTGGTATATAGAGCTGGTGACTTCATGACCATGGTGGTTCTGTTGCTTGGAATTGTGATAACATTAATAAAGGGACCAAAATGTTGAACAGCAACTTTTCTGAAGCGCTGAAGTTCTGTTTCTCGTCTCACTTACTTACTTAGGGATTAGTAATGACAGCTGAACATCTGCACCACTTTAATCTCCTACAGACGCTGAGGAAACTAAACCGTTATGGGGTCATTCTGATGAAACGGTGCCATTTGTGCCTGAACATTTCAGGATTTTCTTTCATTTAATCATTTCATTGGAAATTTGGTACTGCACCACACCACAAAATTCCCTTTAAGGCAAGTCATCTCACTCGGCGTCACTAATGAAATCTGAAAACATGTCTCATAAGTTTTGTTTCTTATGCTCAAATAGCATTAAAAAAGCAGATTTTTCAGACTAGACCGGCCAATACACTACACGACTTTTAAAATCGGAAAAGATTTTTAAAAAATTGGGCATCATACATAATGATTGTTTCTATAGCAACCAGAGCTTCTAACGGAGGCTGCAGTGAAGCGATGACTTTATCAATTAGTGATTTGCTCTTTTATTTAGAAGGCACTGTAGAGCCATATTTCGCATTAGACTTTCTCCCATAAGTAATATGAGTGCACCGTCTTTGTAGATCAAAAGCAGGGGTGTCAAACTCAATTCCTGGAGGGCCGGAGCCCTGCAAAGTTTTGTTCCAACCCTGCTCCAACACACGTACCATGTAGTTTTCAAATAAGCCTGAAGGACTTGATTAGTTGGATCAGGTGTGTTTAATTAGGCTTGAATCTAAACAGGGCTCTGGCCCTCCTGGAATTGAGTTTTACACCCCTGATCTAAAGTCTTTGACCACACATGAGATGCTGTTTCTCATAATGCAAGGCACTCGACCTTCCATTTCCAATGCTTTGCATGAACCAGGTGCAATATCTAACAGGATTTTTAACAGCTCTTTATTTAATTTGATTCCCAGCTAATAACAATTCTCATTCCCATTAAATTAAGAAAACATTATTTCTCATGTTCTCAGAAACGTTCAAAACGTCCAGTTGTTTTTTTGTTTTTTTATGTATTGTTTATACAAACGTTAAAGCTGCAGTATGTAAGTTTTGTCGCCATCTCTATTTGAAAACCTGGAATTGCAGCCATCTGCTGAATTATCTTCCTTGCGTTCGTTGTGCAGCGGCTCGGCTCCAGCGTGGATGAGTCTAATGTTTTGAGGAGTATGTGTGTGTGTGTGTGTGGCAGTCATTCACCGCACCGGTGTGGATATTTACTGTACTTCGCAATCACAGATTCTAGCCTACGTCTTGGAATATATGACCCAAATAAGAATTTTCACCATATATTGTCATCCGAACAAGTAAGTAACAAGTCTGCCACGTTTGTTCTGACCAACTGAGGAAAAAAGCATTACAATAAATCGCGCTACCACTGGTAATTGGTAATTAATCTAAATATCGGTTAGCTCATATCACATCAAACCGTGCAAATTATTATTGTTATACTTTATTCTCAAATTGTTCATGTTAACAACATCAGCATTACGTGAGTGCGTAGCAGCGTGTAAATTTCAATTTCTGTACATTCCAATCTCTTAATTGTCATACCATTCGAATTTCATATTAAGAAATTATTTTAACCCAAAAAGCAAATTATGCTCCCTTCGAACTGGTTTTATTTAAAATACAAATCTTTGTAATCCCAGGCTATCTGTAATCAGAGGCATATTTATAACTGGAATATAACTTCTATGGTTACTGACTTAACCTCAGTTCCCAGAGAAGGGAACGAGATGTTGCGTTTGGAGAAACAGCTTTCTCCTCAAATTAAGCCTTAAAGGGGGTCATATGAAACGATTTCAATTTGTCCTTTCTCTTTGAAATGTTACAAGCTCTTGGTGCATAAAGAAGATCTGTAAAGTTGTAAAGAGTGAAGTCTCAAATCCAAAGAGATATTCTTTATAAAAGTTAAGAGTCAACCACGCCTACCTAAAACGGCTCGTTCTAACACGCCCCACATGTCTACGTCACGATGTGGGAAGATTTGCATAACGCCGCCCAAATGTTCATGCAAAGAAAGAAGGCTTAACTTTTATTCTCGCTGTAGTATTGTTGTTGCCACCGCCATGTCGTGAAGGCGCTGTGTGTTTCGTTGTGAAAGCGAAACTACTTTGTTTGGCCTTCCAAAAGAGGACACGACTAGAAATCAGTGGTTAAGTTGTATTTACAACACTGTTCCAGAACAGTTCAACCCAAATATTCAGATGTGTGCAGTGCATTTTATGGAGGACTGTTTCCTGAACCTGGGAGAGTAGACTACAATGCCGGCTGTTCTGACTCACAGACTGTAAGTAAGTTTTTTATATTTAAAGGATTTGCCACTAACAATTCAAACGCGAGTTTTGAACAGTGTAGAGTAGCGTTTGTAGTTTGTCATTTCTCCGATCACAAATGCAGACATGGTTTTATGTTTACGCGGTGCGATGCGATGCGATGCAACGCAACACGTAAAAAAACAGGAAAAGTCATTATAATCTGTAATAATGTCCCCACTGGACGCAACAAATGCCTTGTTTATAATGGGTTTTATTGGTTTAGTCTCGTCGCTCCGGCCGGACAGGGCATCACAGTATGTTAGGGGCGCAACATTTCCGTCACACGTTTGAGGTATTCGGCCAATCACAACACACTGGATAGCTGGCCAATCACAGGACACCTTGCTTTTTCAGACCGATGAGCTTTGAAAAAATCAACGTGTTTCAGAAAGGCGGGGCATAGAGGAGAAACAATAATGTACAGTATGTGGTAAATAATGTGTTTTTTTAACCTTAAACCGCATAAACACATTTCATTACACCAAATACACAAAATAATGTTCTTTTTAGCAACATCATATGACCCCTTAACGCCGACATTACATCGCAATGGCCAATGGTGCTCGAGCGCGCGAAAAGGGGGCGGGAAAGTGCCCTATATAAGCGGAGCCGAGCGGCACAGTGTTGCCAACTTAGCGGATTTAGTGACTTTTCAGTCCCCTTTAGCAACATTTCTCCAAAAAAACGTAACAAATCTAGCGAATTCTTGGACAAACCTTATTCACTTTTTGAGACTCGCCGGTACTGCTGCACGAGCACGAGGCCTTGCTATCCCAGCAGGCGCACACCTCTCTCTCTCTGCGTCTGTTCTGTTCAGCGGGCGGATGAGAGGAGCAGCGCTTTCAGTTAAAATAGATATTCAGTTGCTTCTAACTATAATTTTACATGCAAATATAGCCGAAATCACAGC
This sequence comes from Sinocyclocheilus grahami, assembly GCF_001515645.1. Lineage (NCBI taxonomy): Eukaryota > Metazoa > Chordata > Actinopteri > Cypriniformes > Cyprinidae > Sinocyclocheilus > Sinocyclocheilus grahami. The sequence goes on from NW_015505672.1 coordinate 201,724, forward strand.
AAAGCCATTGTCTTTATCTTATGTGTATTTTTTTTATTATTATTTATGTAGCGGTTTTTACAATACTGACTGACAGCTTTACAGTGTTAAACAGGAAAATAGTTAGTCAATAATGCAAGAAGACAATAATAAAGAGTCATTTTTCCAGCTAAAGTCATTTAATTGATGATTCAGTGATGTCATCATCCAGTTCTCTGCAATCAGTCAAGCGTCCCCAACTAAGCAAGCCAAAGGCGACAGCGGCAAGGAACCAAAACTCCATCGGTGACAGAAATGGAGAAAAAACCTTGGGAGAAACCAGGCTCAGTTCTCCTCTGGTCAAACGAAACCAGCATGGTGTGGTTTAATTCCAGGCTGCAACACAGGTCCGATTGTGCAGAGGACTTGTCTGGTTCCTGTGGTCTTGTTGTGCTGATGGACGTCGAGGTGACAAGGTCTTCGCAGGGGATCTGTCTCTTCACTGGGGCGCATCTCGTTGACATCTCAGACAGCAACATAGTGTTGGCCCAGATCTGGCCTGCATCTATTCCAAACGGGTTTTGATGGATGGGGATTGCAATCAAGACAAAGACGATTGCGGTGCAAACAAACCATGTATGTGTGCTCTTAACACACAGATTGTACATTGTATTTATGCACAGACATATTTCAGTAAATTCACGTTGTTTCCACACACATTCAGGATGTGTTTGATTTGTCAAGTGTATGTTGCTGTGTTTAGTCATTCTGAATGGATCCGTGTACTGTAGTAGGTATATACAGTCAGCTCAAAGCAGTTGGTTTAGGATTTTTTGGCATCTCCATGTGGTCCTGTTCGGTATCGCAACTCGACTTGTCTACTGTACACATATTATACACTATGCATTTTGAAAAGTTTTTTCAGTATTTATTTATTTTATTTTTAAAATATGTGCTTTGGTGTGAATAAATGTATCAATCATGCGCGGCTTGTCTATATGGGCAGTAAATATATAATATATCGTCTATATTGTAAATTTTGTTCTTTGAAATTGTAAATAAAATAAAATAAAAATAAATAAATAAAATAAAAATGTTTTAGGGTGCTTTCACACTAGCACTTTTGGTGCGCACCCGGGTTCGATTGACGTCAGAGTTCGGTACGTTTGGTTGATGTGAATGCGGTCTTCCGAACTCGGGTGCCCACCTGCGAACCGTACCCGAGTCCGCTTAAAAGGGGTGGTCTGGGGTACGGTTCAAGTGAACTCTGCTACGGTTCGCTGCTGATGTAATCGCAATCGTACCAAATCACGGAAGTGAACTGCTATTAAGGACGTATTATTTAATAAAAATGTGTTTGTGTGTGTTTCACTCACTTTCCTGTCGAGCGTGACTGACGCGCTGCAAGCAGAGAGCTGTATATATCATTTCTGTTCACCTTCAGAGTTCTTTAGGGCATTTGCTGTAAGGCAGACGTAAGTGCCGTTAAGTACTGAAGTTTTGGAAACAAAACCAACGGTTCAAAAGCATAAATATAAAATTGAAGAGAGCAATGCTACGCATTTTGCCGTCTTCTCCTGCGCCTTTTACTAAGCGATGGGGTAAACAGCTGCTGGCTTGATGACGTAAACGAACCGCGGTTCAGACCCAAATAATATAATGTGAACACAGTCCAGCAGGGGGAGGGGGGAGCAATCGAACTCGGGTTCGGACCAAGCAATCGAACCAAGTTTGAAAGCACCCTTAGAGACACAATCCTATTCCAAGCATTTCTTAGTTAGTTTGAGAAATTACAAGAGGTTAAAAATGCAGCGCTACAGCCACGGGCGCTGCTGTAATGGTGGTCGCTCCATCACTAGAAGGTTGTAGTGGTCTGATGCTCCGGCCTGTCTGTCGCAGCGATCACTTCATAGCATCTGTCAGTCAATTCTCTCCGCCGTCTGGCTTTTTTCTTACATCCACAAATTATTAATCCCCCTCTCACAGCAAGGCCATTGCAAGGCAGGTCTGCACTGATGAATTATTAACACTGTTTATAAACATTATTTTTTTACACCTGTGGTATATATGAGGAACTGCTGCCAGCGGTATCAGTCAAAGTAAAGCTCACCCAAGGTTGTCAGAAGATTGGACTGCACTGCTGCATGAGCCGCTCGGGGAGGCTTGGAAAAATCAAGAAATTGATGCTTTGGTCTCATAGAAAATCACATGGAGTTGCTTTAATTATAGATTACAGGACTGACAGACGAAGAAAAATCTACCAAATGAACACAACTGAATGAACCTTTAACAAGATGATGTTAGTATGTCAGTGCAGATGTAAGTACATATCTGAGTGATTAATTTAAGACTGAATGGGAAGATCAGCTTCCCTTAAAATGAAATTTATTAAAAAAATTTAATGATGCTTATCTGTGTGCACATATATATACATATTATAAGTGACGTGACCTGTACGTTCATATATACATAATTCTTAACAGTGTATATACTTACAATATATAATTAGGCTACTTATATATACTTACACATATATAGTTACAAATACACAGCAAAGCTGTTTCAGCATTGACAATAAGAAATGTTTGAGCAGATTTCTGAAGGATTATGTGATATATTTAAATAAAAAACAGTTGTTTTAAATTGTAATATCTCACAATTTTAAATTTTTTATACTGTAATTTTCATGAAATAAATGCCGTCTTGCTGAGCATAAGCAACTACTTTCCAAAACATAAAAAGTTCCAATGCAAATTAAATGAATAAAAAAAAATATATATATATTACTGACATGACATGATGGCATCAGAAAAGAGCCGGGCTGGTTGGCACAGACTGCAACCTTATCCAGCAAGATGAAGTGATGGCTGTGACATTAAAACAAACCTGCAGGCTGAGTTAAATGGAGTAAATGCCCCGGCAATGATCGAGTTAGTATGATCAGATCAACTATGACTCATTCAGTACAGTGAACCAAAATCAGAACAACAATTACTGGTTGCCACAGTTCTAGTGTGTTCTGGCTGCTTGCTTACTTTTAATATTATAGCTCATGATTTGAAGTTCATATCCGGAGAACAATGTGAAAGAGTTATGCCCCAACGTTTAATACTTTAGGGTAATAGTTTTGGACAAAGCAATATGAAAATGCATTAGGAATTACAGTTAAAGCCATGACAGAGTAAAATTCATTAGACGGCCTGTAAAACGACTTTATGAATGGCAATCTGTTCAGAGTCATTTGTAAGACACTTTGGAATCCTCCCTCTGCCAATCCCTTAATGTCAATCATTTCAAATTCAATTCCAAATCTGGGCTCACAACAAGGAAGCACGCATCCACTGGGAATTACACATTTAATTTGTCAAGGTTACCCATTTGGCACATAATGGCAACATTACGCCGAGTGGCACGAGATGGCGAGCAATTTGGGTCAAGTACAGAGATTTTTCCCCTCTCTCTGACTTTGAAAGCAGGGGAAGCGGTCAGAGAGACGGAGGTACCCCTGTCTGTCAGGCTCTGGTGTTGGCGGAGGTTCTTGGCAGAGAGTCAGGGCTGTTTGGAGACGCTCAGAGGTAGGCGGTGCACGACTGTAGGACTGAGAGGCTGAGGGCCTTACAGATGGTGGTGGATTCTGATGGAGTGGAGGTCAGCTTGCGGATTCAGAGACAGCCCTGTGCTCACAGAGCTATGAGGAGGGGAATATTTCAGAAAGTCAGATGCTATTGATTCCTGAGAGTGACGGACTGGGGCAGGGTGGGTAGGGACTCGGTAGGGGCCTTATGGGACAAAGGAGGGGAAGAGAGATATGTACAATAGACTGAAGGTGACAGAAAAAACAATCTGAAAAAAAGAGGTTAGAAATGGCTCAAAAACAGCACAGAGCTGAACAAAACGTGTGTGTTGGGTGATCTTAGTGTTGGGGAGTAACTAAATAAAAGCAGAGTGTTGCTTTTGATCACACAGTGACTTACAGAAGCAACAAAAAAGTTTTACTGATATAGTCATAGTGAACTAGTAAAAATTATTTCATCAATTATATACTACTATTCAAAAGTATAGGGTCAAAAGTTTTATATTATTATTAATTGTTTAATTTTTTTTTTAAAGAAAATTAATACTTGAATTCAGTTAGGATGCAGTAAAAATTATCTAAAGCAACAGAAAAAAACACTTTTTTAACAAAATTCTTCTTCAAATAAATGATGTTCTTTTCAAAGAATCCTGAAAAAAAATAGCATGGTGCCCACAAACATATGAAGCAGCACAACTATTTCCAACTGATAATTATAAAACATGTTTCAGCATATTAGAATGATTTCTGAAGGATCATGTGACACTGAAGACTGGAGTGATGATGCTGAAATTTCAGCTTTGCATCACAGGAATAAATTACAGTAATAGAACATTCAAAAATATTTTAATATTACAATATTACAGTTTTCCAACCCCAAACATTTGCTCCCCCAGCACTGGATAAGATCATCAGAACAGACAATGTAGAGAAGTAAAAGTGGCTCTAAATTCAGACAATCTCTATGGCAAGTCCGATGTTCTTGTATCCAGCTCACTGCAGAACAAAGATGATGATGATGATGATGATGATGATGATCATATTACTGAAGCCTCTGGGCAATACCACCTTGGCTTGAACCCACATTACAACAAAAGAGACAGCTGGACCAGGTCTGATTGCCAATCACACATGTCCAGGCAATTCAAAGCCAAGCTCCAATCCCTCTTCCTCAGACAGCACAGATAACTCGCAACAGCACGGCCCAGATTCCCTCTAATAGTATCATTTCTCAGTACATTTCTGTCATTATTTGCTATTCCTCCAACAGGGCCAATCATAGGGGTTAGATGACAAAAAGCACAATGTAATTTTGCAAAATCGCCAAAGGTTCATGCTTTCCCGATATACAGTCTTTGGTCCGGTGTGTAAGGGCTGCGTTTTATAAGCATACACACAATTACATGGTGGCTGTGGCGAGCTTTTCACACCTCCAATAAAAGCCGACAAGATTATGATTATAATTATAAGAATAATAATTCATTACATTTATATAGCGTTTTTCTAGGCACTCAAAGCGCTTTACATTGTCAGGGGGTATCTCCTCATCCACCACCAGTGTGCAGCATCCACCTGGATGATGCGACGGCAGCCATAGTGCACCAGAACGCCCTCCACACACCAGCTTATTGGTGGAGAGGAGACAGAGTGATGAAGCCAATCAGTAGATGTGGGGATTGTTAGGAGGTCATGATGATCAGAGGCCAACGGGCAAAGTTGGCCAGGATGCCGAGGTCACACCTCTACTCTTTTCGAAAGACATCCTGGGATTTTTTAATGACCACAGAGAGTCAGGACCTCGGTTTAATGTCTCATCCGAAGGACGGTGCTTGTTGACAGTATAGTGTCCCCATCACTATAATGGGGCGTTAGGACACACACAGATTGCAGGGTGAGCACCCCCTGTTGGCCTCCCTAACACCTCTTCCAGCTGCAACCTAGTTTTCCCAGGAGGTCTCCCATCCAGGTACTGACCAGGCTCAACCCTGCTTAGCTTCAGTGGATAACCATGTCTTGGGCTACAGGGTGATATGGCTGCAATAAGGTCATAAGGTGTATAAGGTCACTCTGATAATGGTTATGCAACATGATAATTGCCTGTGCAACAAGATAGCAATTTTTGTTGAACACAATCTTCTGTGATTAATCTTAAGACGCACAAGCCGACTTGTGAAGGTCAGCATCTGATGCGAGGCGTGATGCATCTTCTATGATTAGGCAACAATTTTACTAGACGTTACCATTCCCTAAGTAATTGCCTCTCGAAGACGGACGTGCTAATTTAATTGTGTAAATACACACGGCTTGTTTTGTGGCGCTCCAAAAACCAATGATGAAATGTTTGTGTTGAAGGGTTGATGTTTGCAAAGTGACTAGATTTAATTGTATGGTGCACGAGTCCTCCTAAAGGTCTCTAAGATCCAATTACAGCTCCTCACACACACATCATTTTGCAGCGACCTAAAAAGGGGATGAAACTGAATTTTGCTTTTTTTTATTAAGTGTATATTTTGTTAAACTGTTTATTTGAATGGTTTCCTCCATAGCATGTCTCTCATATCACTCCACAGTCTCTTTCCTCTTACATATTGAGGCAATTTTAAATACCGATGATATTCTTAGCATTAAACGACTTGTCACAAGCTGACTGGTTCATGTTGCATACGCAGCCAATGAGCTTGTTGCTTTACATTTAAATGGCTGATTAGCATTCGCTTGAGCACTGAAGCGCACATTCAGAGTTCCTCTGAAACCCTCCACCTTCCCCAGCTCCACCTGTATATATCTTCTACGGGTTATTTTATATGCTATTTGTGCAGCAGCAGTATGTCTCAAATTAAATCTTTTTGTGATTGGACACTTTGTGATTTGACACTGAGTGGTTTTGGACACTTCTCAGATGGTCAGCCAGTGAGACAAAGCATCTGACTGAGAGGAGAGCAAAACCACTTATGACTAGTAAACCAAAGCTATCTATCTATCTATCTATCTAGGCGTGTTAACAGTTGCTACAATTGAGATACTAGCATTGCCATTATGCTTCTATCATTTTTAGAGTGCTGAATGATGCACTATATGCTATAATACAATTTTGATTAGAACACAGCATTTTAAAAAAGTAATTTAAAGCACATATGAATTTGTATTTCCATAAGCTGTTATTTTTAAACTGGCTAGTACCATATTTACTCGCCAAAACCAATTTGGTGCCGTGGTAAGCAGTCTTCTTTATGAGTCTGAACTATATAGTTCAATATGACAAACAGTGGCAGCACATGAACCTGAGGTGAGGGCTTGTTCTCCTGAGGATAGAGACTCTACATCCTCCCCTCCTGTGTTCTCAGCACTGCAATTTCTCACACCTCTTCTCCTCATCACACATCACTGCCCTTGAAAAATGACCAGTGCGTTCATCGAGCTTTCTGCCCTGCCGGAGCAGGAATGTCGCTCTGCTCTGATGTCATTTAAATCTGCCTGTCACTGATGCTTTTCGAGGCCGGGTTTCATCACTGTGTCATTGAGTAAGCGAGGTTGCCGCCACCCACTGTCCTTTGTGACTTCATCAAACCAGGTCAGGGAACGAGCGCCACCCGTCTCTAAGCACTGACACCCCGGCACTACGGGTAATAAGAAAATATTAAAGGGAATTGAATCATGGGCTTCTCCCGCTGAATTTGTTATTGGTTTCCATGTGGAGGGGTGAAATTGTGAAAGTTATAAATATGAAGGGAACTGCTAGAGCAGTGGCGAAGATCGACTGCATAACCAGAGGGGTGGAAGACAAAAAGGAGAGGAAAAGCAGCTGCCGCGTGTGGCTGTCAGGGCTGGAAAGTTGCTAACTAAACATAGTAACGTTAATAACTAAAGTATACTACCAGTTAAAAGTTTGGGCTTGGTAAGAATACAATAAAATCAGTAATATTGTGAAATATTATTACAATTTAAAATAGCTGTTTTCTATGTGAATATATGTTAAAATGTCATTTATTGCTGTGATGCAAAGCTGAATTTTCAGCATCATTACTCCAGTCTTCAGTGTCACATGATCCTTCAGAAATTATTCTAATATATTGATTTGCAACTAAAAAAAACAATTCTTATTATCAATGTTGAAAACAGTTGTGCTGCTTCATGAATTCATGAACTTTGATGAATGAAAAGTTCAAAATAACAGCATTTATTTGAAATAAAAATTCTTTGTAGCATTACAATGTAATGTAATGTAATGTTCTCTCACATGAATAGTCTTTTAAACCCAATTACTATTGTAATATTGCCTGATTATGCTCTACAGATTATGTATGTAAATATTTCTGAATGTAATGTTCCCTTTTTGTGTATGTGTGTGTGGTATATTTACTCTTTTCCACTTTTTTCTTAGTATTGTTATTATTACTTTATTGTTAACACTATTATTATTTTTTATTATCAGCACTGTTATTGTTTTGTTTTTTCTCCCTCTTTCTTTTTTTGCTCATTGAAAAGCCTCCCGTGGACTAGCGTTAAAAAATTATCATATGTGCTAAAACACTTAAGCAAGTGCATATGGTTTGTCCAATGTAACTATGATGTCCATGTCAAACAAAAATGTAATAATAATAATTATGCATTTAGTCACTTTTGATCAAATGAATGGATCATTGCTGAATAATAGTATTACAATCATTATAAACAATCAAGAGATTAATTTGAGGCAAGGCATTTAAAAAAAAAATATTTAGTTAAATTAAAGGGGTCATATGATGTTGCTAAAAATAACATTATTTTGTGTATTTGGTTTAATGAAATGTGTTTATGCGGTTTAAGGTTCAAAAACACATTATTTTCCACATACTGTACATTATTGTTTCTCCTCTATGCCCACCTTTCTGAAACGTGTCGATTTTTACAAGGCTCATCGGTCTGGAAAGCGAGGTGTGCTGTGATTGGCCAGCTATCCAGTGCGTTGTGATTGGCCGAATACCTCAAGCGTGTGACGGAAATGTTACTCCCCCACCATACTGTGATGCCCTGTCCGGCCGGAGCGACGAGACAAAAACATTAAAACCCATTTATAAATGGGGCATTTGTTGCATCCAGTGGGGACATAATTACAGATTATAATTACTTATACTGTCTTTTTACATGTTGCATCGTGTCACGTAAACATAAAACCATGTCTGCATTTGTGATCGGAGAAATGACAAACAACAAGTTCTACTCTACACTGCTCAAAACTCGCATTTGAATCATCAGTGGCAAATCCTTTAAATATAAAAAACTTACTTACAGTCTGTGAGTCAGAACAGCCGGCATTGCAGTCTACTCTCCCAGGTTCAGTAAACAGTCCTCCATAAAAATGTGCAGCACACAAACTGTTCTGGAACAGTGTTGTAAATACAACTTAACCACTGATTTCTAGTCGTGTCCTCTTTTGGAAGGCCAAACAAAGTCGTTTCGCTTTCACAACAAAACACACAGGGGCTAGAGTGAGCGGCGGCCGACGGGCTTGCGGCAACCACATGTGACGAGCCTGGGCTGGATTCCACTTCGTCCACGGTGAAAGCCGATCCGGCGATACACAGCGCGAAGTTGATGTATTTCCTCAGCGACCAGCACGGATCAGCTCCAGGCATGACGAAGCAGATATCGTCCTCTTTTGGAAGGCCAAACAAAGTGGTTTCGCTTTCACAACGAAAGACACAGCACCTTCACAACATGGCGGCAGCAACAAATATACTACAGCGAGAATCAAAGTTACGCCTTCTTTCTTTGCGTGAACATTTGGGCGGTGTTATGCAAATCTTCCCACATAGTGATGTAGATATGTGGGGGCGTGTTACAACGAGCCGTTTTAGGTAGGCGTAGCTGACTCTTAAATTTTATAAAGAATATATCTTTGGATTTGAGACTTTAGTCTTTAGCAACTTTACAGATCTTCTTTATACACCAAGAGCTTGTAACACTTCAAAGAGAAAGGAAAAATTAAAATTGCATCATATGACCCCTTTAACATTTATAATAGTTTATCTAAAAATACAATTATCATTTACTCACCCTCACTCCGTTCCAAACCCGCAGCACTTTATTTTTTTTCTGCTGAACACAAAATGAGTGATTAAAGTTTAAAAATGACAAAGGAAAATCTTAAAAGCCCCATAAAATCAGTTCATATGACTTGCGTACTATAGCTTGTCTGAAGTCTCCCTTCCGGTCCTAGCAGACTTAGTTAAGCACATGAAATCATCTTCCTCTCTACTGGATCCCATTCCATCACAGTTTTTAAAAGATTAGTTTGACACCATGGGCACTAGTATACTTTCTATTGTGAATAGTTCCTTATCCAAGGGTTGTATTCCATCCCTGTTCAAACAAGCAGTGGTTTCTCCTTTAATTAAAAGACCTGGCCTCGAGGTTACAGAGCTGAACAATTTCCGTCCCATTTCTAAACTTCCATTTTTATCTGAAGTTTTAGAGAAGGTAGTTCTGACTCAAATTATCCATTTTTTGTGGGAGAATGATCTCCTGGACAAATTCCAATCTGGTTTCAGAGCTGATCATGGTACCAAGACCGCTCTGCTAAAAGTGTTAAATGATTTATTATTAGCAGTTGATTCTGGGAGGGCTGCAGTTTTAATTATGTTAGATCTCAGTGCCGCATTTGACACTGTAGACCATTAGATTCTTTTAAAATGGTTGGAGTGTGAGGTGGGGTTTGGGGGAACTGCCTTGAAATGGTTTCAATCATATCTTAAGGATTGAAATTTTTTTGTTAATTTGGCAAATGTTTCATCCTCTGTGGTTCCCTTAAAATATGGCCTTCCTCAGGGCTCTATGTTGAGCCCTATGTTGTTTTCTTTATTTATGTGCCCGCTGGGGTCTATTTGCCATTGTCATGTTTGCAGATGACACACAGATTTATCTTCCACTTAAGGTTGGAAATGAGCAGTCTTTACAGTCCCTGTTGCAATGTCTAGATGAGGTTAAAGGTTGGCTCTCAAATCATTTTTTTCATTCAGCTAAATGAAAAAAAGTCTGAGATCATAATATTTGGTCCTTCTAAGGCTAAAGAGAAGATAGCCAACACTCTTGCCCCCTTAGAAATGACAGTGAAAGACAGTGTGAGAAACCTTGGCTTTATAATTGATTCATCTCTCAGTTTTGCTAAACAGATTAATTTGGTTGTAAGAAGCAGTTTTTATCAGCTTAGAATTATTTCTAAGCTAAAACCTTTTCTGAGTTTTAAAGATTTGGAGATTGTTATTCATGCTTTTATCACTTCGCGACTGGATTACTGTAACTCACTTTATGTAGTGATCTCGATTGCAGCTTGTGCAGAATGCTGCAGCTAGGCTTCTGCCAGGCACAAAAAAAAGGGAACACATCACTCCGGTGCTATCGTCTCTCCACTGGCTACCAGTCAGGTATAGGATTGATTTTAAGATTTTATTATTGGTTTTAAAAGCTTTACACAACTTGCCCCCAAATTATATTAGCGATCTATTAGAGTCTCACACACTGGCTAGGTCACTTAGATCTGTAAATCAGTCGTTGCTAACTGTCCCTCGGTCCAAAAAGACGTCAAAAGGTGACCACGCCATTTCAGTAGTAGGTCCACAATTATGGAACGGCCTTCCCCTGTATATTCTGCAGTCTCCGTCTATAGAGGTTTTTAGGTCCCAATTGAAGACAATTTTTTTTAGTCTGGCCTTTGAAGTAGATAAAGTTTGACTTGGGAACCTTTTATAAATGTTTGTTTAAATGTTCGATTATTTGTGTGTAAGATATGTGTGTGTATTTAATTTTATTTGTATCCTTAATTTTGTGAAGCTCTTTTGCTTTTAGTTGCATTTCACAAAATGGACTGAATGATTCATATCATTTGAATCAGCGTTTAACTCACTGACTCATTCCAGTCACAGCAGTTCTTGAGTTAACAGCTCACTGAGGCTAAGATTATTGATGGAAAATGAAAAGTTCAGTCTGTTCCTCACACACAGCAAAAGAAAAGACTTAATGTCAAAATATCTCATCTCTTGTTTCACAGAAGAAATTTTGAATTAATCTACCTTAAATAGCTTCTTTGTAGCCAGCAAAGTTTCTTTAGGAGCTTGTAGTACATTTAACTACTTTTTGGGTAGTTTGACTGTAGTCTAAGTTCTTTAAAGTATGACTAGCCTGGGATGTTGGAGTTTGAAATATTTTCCCCAACACCGGTGGCTGCTAACATCTACCTCATTTCAACAGCTTTGAGGAGGGAACGCAGACTTTTAGAGCAGCATTATCCAGGCTGTAATTGTAACTGCTAGGTTTTAAATAATAAATTATAAATGTCAGACAGGATTTATGCGGCTAAGGCAGCTTGAAAACCATCAATTCTCCCAGGCACTACAAGACGAGTTTATCCTTGGGAGAAGAGACGTGAGGGGTTCATGTATTTTCATGAGACAGGCATCATTCACTTTTTTGCAGCACGCCAATGATTATTTTACCAAGTTCCTGAACTTTTTGCTTCACAAAATATTTATTAGCTTGCAGAAGCACCAACCACTGTCCGAGCAGTAAGAGCTGAAGAAGGAGGTAATTATGCAGCAACAAAACATGCAGTGTGATGTTTCTAATGTCTAGACCTGCGAGTGGATTGTTGCGGTGCGCTGATGTATAGACAAACACCTATGATTTGTCGCCATTGTGTTTCTTATTTATATGATAAGTTGAGTTTCATTAGTATTCTATAAAGACAGTAGCTAAAGGCTTTACTGATTTAATGGATTTACGAGAAGAAACGCCATCCGTAGAGAATCGTTTTGGATGCAGTTTGCAAGATTGCACAGTTATTGAGGTGTTGGGAAGTGCTGTACAATGCATTTTGAAACATGAAAACTATTCAACTCACTGGCTCCTAGGGATCGAGTTGGATAGGGAGTATTTGTGAGGTTTATGTTCCATTGCTTAAGTGAAATGGTTTAACCGTTTGCTTTTCTTCATTAACGGACTTCTAACAGTGATGGGTGTGTGATTACAGGATTATGTGACACTGTAATGTTTGAATAATTCTGAGACGCATGATACGTATCATAACAGTTTTCAAAGCATTAAAATTTATAATAAAATGACAGGTTAAAGGACCTAAAATAAATCGATCAGCAGGGAACCACTGGCCCATTGCTAACTAGCCAACCCATGACCCATTGAGCAGTTAAGATTTGGCTGGTTAATATAGGCAAGTTCGTAGTTATATATTATAATCAATATAAATATTGTCTGAACATTTGGTTTAATTCTGCACTCAATTTTACATCAATTGAAATGTTATTTTTGTTGACTAAAATCAAATGCCATTTTAGACTAAAATGGCCATTTGACTATTATTTGCATGCAATTATCTAAATATTGACTACATTTGTGACCCTGGACCACAAAGCCAGTCTTAAGTGTCAATTTTTCAAAATTGAGATGTATACATCATATGAAAGCTGAATAAATAAGCTTTCCATTGATGTAAGGTTCGTTAGGATAGGATAATATTTGTCCGAGATACAACTATTTGAAAATCTGGAATCTGAGAGTGCAAAAATATCTAAATATTGAGAAAATCGCCTTTAAAGTTGTCCAAATGAAGTCTTTAGCCATGCATATTACTAATCAAAAATTAAGTTTTGATATATTTACGGTAGGAAATTTACAAAATATCTTCATGGAACATTGATGATGCCAAATGATTTTTGGCATAAAAGAAAAATCTATAATTTTGACCCATACAATGTATTTTTGGCTATTGCTACAAATATACCCCAGCGACAAATATACATGTACTAAGACTGATGGAAAATGAAAAGTTGCGATTTTCTAGGCCGATATGACTAGGAACTATACTCTCATTACTCTAGAAAATCGCAACTTTTCATTTTCCGTCGGTCTTAGTACACGATGTAACTACAGAAGAGTCAGGTTTTAAATAGGAAAAATATCTAAACTCTTTGGTCATTTTTGAGCGAGATGCTAACTGTCTAATCAGATTCAATGATCTATGCTAAGCTACAGCTAAAAGTACTACCGCCAGACCCGGAGATCGGCTGAATGGATTCGAAAACGGTAAAGCTCAAATGTTTAACTCTAGGGGAGTTGGAAAATGAGCCTATTTTCAAACATAGTGGAGTGTTCCTTTAAGACTGGTTTTGTGGTCCAGCGTCACATTTATTCATTTATTTTTATTTATTTTTTATTATCAAAAAACAAAAGTTATGACTAAAACTGTGTAAAATTAACACAGGCCAAATTTTTTTCTTCATTGACGGCCATCTTTAATGCAGTGCTTACTAAATATATTATGTCAAAAAATACTAGAAGGTACAAAAATATTCATATGCTGTAAAAATACAGGCATGACAGGTAAAACAGGTAAAAATAGGGATGCCCACTACTGTATGGATTTTTTTCTGAATTTCTGCTTGGTCAGGCTGCTGAAGGTTTAACTTCCTCACATCCTCTGAACTCGCTCCTGGTCCAGCCCTGCAAAGCTTGTGTACTGACAGTCTGACAGGCCTGATCAAACACGCCAGGTCCTGCTTCTCTTTGAAACAGTGTGGCTGAGCTAATACCGGGATGAGAAGTCAGATCCGACAGGACCCTTGTCAGCGAGAGCCCATTAAATATAAATGGGAAATGCTGATGGCGTAGCTCAGCTGACAGGTCCAAGATCAGCCTGTGCCTTCTCTGATCCTCTTGAAAACGCTCACAAAGGCTGGGATCTTTAGTCGCGCACATCACCTGGGTTTAATTGCACCACTGAACTGCCGCAAATCTATCAAATTGAATTATTACACTTAGCCATTCAGTAGCTTTTGAGGGTCTAACAAAGGCACTTTGCTTTACCTGAATTGACTGTGCTCTTCAAATATCGGGTGGGTGAATTTGAATATAATGTGCTTTAGATAAAGAGGAAGGAGCAAATCATTTTTTTGCACTACAATCATTATATCTGCACGGTTGTTTACTTTACTGGTTTGCACTCTATCTGGCATATGCCTTGTGCTTTATATATATATTTTTACATTTGACCTTATTTGTATATTTGTATAGTTGTATTTTGTATCTATCTGTATTTATGTTATCTGTATGCACCAAGGGTCTGAGAGTAACGCAATTTCAATTCTCTGTGTGTATGTGCTGTACATGTGGAAGAATTGACAATAAAGCAGACTTGAATGAGAAAAAAAAAAAAAAAGACATAGAAAAGATGATCATTTATTTTTTGTTTTTACATTTTTACCCTGGTATAGTGTCTGAATGAATTCTGTTTGTTCTAGATTTTTAAAGCCTTAGTTATGTTTTTTCCCCACTTCCTTATATATATATATATAATTTCAACAAAGTGACTACTGAAAAGTGACTACTAAAAAGGCATTTGGAATGGAAATACACAGGACCAGGCAGCAAACATCAAAAACATACACTTTCAAACAGAATGATTATAAGTGTTAGCATCAGACTAGTTTGATAGAGTCACTTACTGACCTTGTCTGGGTAAAGTTACATCCAGTCTTTCAACTTCAATGTCATGAACCCGACAACTCTTGCATGATACGTGCAAAGAGACCAGAAAGAGACCATTGCTAGAAAAAATAAATAAATGAGTCCTGAATCAAAACAGTTTTGAAGCAAGTTAGTCATTTACCAAGTAATTCAAGTGCTAACAACATACATACTGTGAATACATATATATATATACACACACACACACACACACACACACACACACACACACACACACATATTTCTGCCTTTGTACCCTTATGCACACATTTACCTCATACCAGTTTTTTCTTTTTTTAAAGTAAAAGGTCCAAAATTAGTGTCCACAATAATCAAAATTGTGCCATGAATGCAGATAGAGCTTCACTTATGTTGAACTCAAAACATCTATCACTACCTCAGCAGTCTTATTTTAGTCCGGGTTTGAGAATGTAGCGGCATCTCTCCAGAATGTGCCAGAAATGTCACCACTCCAAAGCAAGACAACAGGCTTTCCCTGGATTAAGAACTTCTCTTTTGTTGTCTTCTGTCTCTCTCTTTTGCCACAAGCTGGCTGCATCTACAGCAAACTGGTGCCTAAATGAGGTTCTGCTCAAAGAGGTCGACTTATTTCTATAAAAATAATAAAACAAGGGATACTAGCAAACATAAATGCATTCAAATAAATGCAGCAGGGGGTGCGTGCATCTCTTATTATTTACAGAAAAAAATGTGTCAGTGTATCTCTCTCTTGCTTTCTTTCATTCACAGCAAACAACTTTGTATTTGACATTTTCTGTTTACATGGGGTTTTTTTCTCAGTTCTTTATTATTATTTATTTATTTATTGCTGTTGCTGCCAGAGTTAATAAATGCTAAATGTTTTCCTGTCTGTTCAAGTTACAAAATCCACAATCTCGTTGAATTAATTTCATTGTTTTCTCTGCAAATATTTGCATACGCAATTGTGATTAGATGCATTAATTAGCATATCATGTAATCAATTCGATTCAAATCAGCCTGAATTCAAAATGCAGTGCTTACGTGCCTCTACTTTCTACTGTCTTTTCCAGAAATATAACCTTTTTTAAGCCATTTCACGTTCCCAACTGAATAGACCATCAGGGCTCATCTGTACATTTTTGTTCTTGCTGGTTCTGCGTCTCAGAACAGAGAAAGACTCTAAATTACCTCCTGAAAACCAGATGTCTTCCAGCGCATTTTCCCACCTATTTCAGCAGCAGACTTGACATAGTGTCAAAAGGACAAAGTGATATGAGGAATTCATCTTCTTTCCATAACTGCACAAAAATAATAATAATAAAGTGCTGCATGTCAGTTGAAACACCTTTTCCATTGAGGACTTGTATGACTTTTTTTCTGAATAAAATTAGTCCAAGCAGGAGGCCAAGGTTTGAATGGTTAGAATGGTCGAGCTGGTAAATGTCTTAACTACATCATTATGCTTGCAAAATATATGTTTCTCCATTGAAAGCCAATTAAAAAGCTGTGCATTTGGATTAAATACATTCTTTGCAATACATACAAATTAAATAAACAAATATGCAAACATTCAGCGATTTTCCATGTCCGCTGCAAAGAGTTTTCACATGCTGTACTGTGATCAGTTACATGACATTTATCAAATATGAGCCATTGGAATGAATGGCAATGCTAATAGATAGCTTTCTCAAGGTGATACAGACTTTCAACTGATTCTTTGAGTTGCTGCATTTAATAAATATGCTGCAAGTCACTTCAATAAAAGCATCTCCTAAGTCACTATTTACCATGCTTATTTGCATGCTTATGTTACACTGTCAAATGCATATTAGATTAGAACAATTCCTGTCACAGTCATTGATGCTCACTTTCAATAAACACCCCTACTAAAGACACAGAACACAGTTAGCAGTAAATGCTTGTATATTGCACTCCAGGCTAAAACATTAGCTAACATTGCCTTGGCACTTGGAAGTGAAATTCAGAACCCATGCAAAACATCACAGAGTGGACATTAACTTAAGTAATGCAACGTTAGCTGTGAAAAATGTCAGAGTTGCTCTTAAAGTAGACAATCTTCACAGAAAAAAACTAAAACAAAACTAATGTAGGGCTAGGCTAATGAAGCACAAATAGCATGGCTGTGGCCGCATGCAGCAAGGTGCTTTCTCATGGAGGAAATTGAACATTGATTTTGTGCAGAATGACTGCAAATGAACTGCGAGGGGATAGGAGAGTACAATTTCCTCTCTCTGCAATAAAGCAGTGCTCGCTTGGGCTTTATTTAATTTTTAAACCACAAATCGTGTTAAAGCCTTTTTAATACTGTGCTATCAGCATTTGTATTTACAAACAAAAAGGAATTTGTGGTATCCAATTCATGCTAAATTTCTCCTTTTATTTAGGTTTTTTTCCCCACTACAGCCTCACCTGAGCCAAGCATCTTATTGCCTCCAAATGATCAGAAGCCTCTAGAAAAGCAATTCATCTGAAAATAGCGTACTGTATTTAGAAGCGCACTCAATCTGTTGAAAGGGAGGATGTATTTCTCTGCCTCCAAAAATATCATGTTTTTTGGATTTGGTACCATGGTAATACTATGCACTTATGATATCAACACTGTACTATGGTAACATTACAGTACTGAGTTACTGTACATGCTTGAGATACTACCTTGTCCACAAATACCATAGTATTAATATACTGATATTCAAACGTGAATGTTGTCTGATGTTCATACCATGGTATTTTTAAACTATTTTACAATAGCATTTAAAAAATAAAATAAAAAATAAAATAGCATTTAAAGCTGAGCTACTGTTGCACCAAACAGAATGGCAAAAAATAATGAATGTTTTCAAACATATATATATATATATATACATATAATGTATATAAAAAAATTCAAACAAATTATATATATATACATTTATATTCTGTATATATATTTGTATGCAGTATGGCAGAAGAGGTTATAAAAAAAAAGTGCTGCATTTTGTAATGAACCGTACAGTGTGATAAAACTGTTATAGCTACTAAATACCAGCACTCTGTGTAGCATATTTAATTCCATTGTGAGTCGTTTTATTTTCCAGTTCTCATTCTGGTTGACACCATTTGTGCTCGGGTATGAAATAAGAGCCTATTTTCCAAAAGCAATTTTTAAAACATCTAATTTAGGAAAGCATCATTTATCAGTTGGCCGCAGCGCATTCACTAACTAACCTCTCGACCGTAAAAAAATTAAAATTCTTTACTCAAAGAGAGCCAAGTGATCAGTTGTGCATGGTTGAAATGTAATTTTGGTGCAGTAATTAGTTGAATTAGACATATGAAGTTTGAGTCTGAAAACGTTGTGACCCTGAATTAAACTGTAATATTCTAGGTCTCCATTACAGTGAAAAATAAGTAGCAAGAGCACGCTACTGAATTCTAGAAGTTTGATGTGAATTGCCTACTTTCCATTAGCAAATCAGCATTAGAAAACCTGAATGCTCCAAAACATTTGGCAGTGGTAAAACACTGACTTAAATGTGGATTTGTGACAAAACTCTGACAGTTACTTTGTCTGAATACACAGCTATGGTCATGAAAAGGGAAAGATGCTTTTGCCCACATAATGGTGTTCCTTGTTGGTGATAATGATGTATAGGTTTAGGTTTTGTCATATTCTGGTTCCAAAATAACAAAGAGCTTCTTTCAAAGACTCTGTGGATGTTTTTATGTAACAGTATGTTAATCAGCCATTTTAAAACATTGCAGCCATGTACGGCACAGATGTAAGCCAAGAATATTGAACTGTCATGCAAAGTCTTACTATTACAAAAGCAGAAAATGTAATAACATCAGGGACTGCTGCTGGAAATTCCACAGAAAAATTTCTTAACTCACAAACACAAGCTGCAGCATTTACACGGGCTTTAAATTCACGCCGGATTTGTGAAGGAAAACAATGAACGGGAAAACATGAGCAAGCCATGAGCGCGGCAAATAAGGAACCCATTTGCCAAACCTGCTGCTTAACAGCACAAAAGCACCCACATGATGAGGGATGAATAAAACCACTTTATTATGAGACTTTGGGATGTTTATATGGCCTTTATAGTTTGTTAACTGTAACTTGATTTTATTTGAGTTTACTTGAATAAATAAAGAGCTTATCTATTGCTCACTTTGGGAATGAGAATGAAAAAAAAAATGCATCGCTAACACTTACTCATGTTTGTGCTGTTGATTTCAAAATTATGTCATTTCCTGTAGGGTGATGTCATTATTTTATTTACAAACCCAATTCCAAAAAAGTTGGGACACTGTACAAATTGTGAGTAAAAAAGGAATGGAATAATTTACAAATTTCATAAACTTATATTTTATTCACAATAGAATATAGATAACATATCAAATGTTGAAAGTGAGACATTTTGAAATGTCATGCCAAATATTGGCTCATTTTGGATTTCATGAGAGCTACACATTCCAAAAAAGTTGGGACAGGTAGCAATAAGAGGCCGAAAAAGTTAAATGTACATAT
>NW_015505672.1:225097-257817 GCF_001515645.1 Sinocyclocheilus grahami
TACACATCTACACATCTGGAAAGGCACCATCAATGCTGAAAGGTATATCCAAGTTCTAGAACAACATATGCTCCCATCCTCTCTTTCAGAACTTGAGCAACTTGTCTCCTCAGTTCCCAGACGTTTGCAGACTGTGATATAAAAAAGAGGGGATGCCACACAGTGGTAAACATGGCCTTGTCCCAACTTTTTTGAGATGTGTTGATGCCATAATTTAAAATCAACTTATTTTTCCCTTAAAATTATACATTTTCTCAGTTTAAACATTTGATATGTCATCTATGTTGTATTCTGAATAAAATATTGAAATTTGAAACTTCCACATCATTGCATTCTGTTTTTATTCACAATTTGTACAGTGTCCCAACTTTTTTGGAATCGGGTTTGTACTTATTTATTTTTATTTAAAGGGATATTACATAAAACAAACAGAATCAAGTTTGTTTCACAAAGTAAATACAGCTGGATAAAACAGAAACTGTCCATCTTCATTTCAGACTGCAAAGCAACAAGTAGTTATTATTTTAAAGGAGGAGGGGGGTATTATTTGTGTGTGTGTGTGTGTGTATGAGCAATAATAATAGTGTATATATATAATGTATTATTTTATATTTTGTAATTATTTTATCATTATATTTAAATATGTAGGCTTGTTTTATCCCATATACATATATACAGCCAATACAGTTTTTACAGGTTTTGTCCATGCAAGCAATTAACCATGTGGAAGCTACTAACATCACAACCATTGAATACAGTACTTAAACTTTAGTTGCTCTAACCCTAACCCTAACATCCCATAGTAACCAAACTTAATTTATCAATGTACTACTAACTAAGAGAAGAGAACCGATATGGTGAGGACCGTACAGAGAGGGTTTTTTTTAGCCTGATCCTCTACTTTATGTTCAGCAGAGCATCTCTGAAGGTGATTTATTTGGGTGTTAATCTGGTTTGGCAGTGCTTGTGTGTGTATGTGTGTGTGCTATATTTACAGACTGGAGATGTGTCCCTACTACCTGTTTCACAGCTGCACACCAGAGATAGGAGCTTCAATCCAGAAGCCCCCACAAACACAAACACACACGTGAGTAACACTCACTGGCTGACAGACAGCTTTACACAAAGACACACATGTATTAGAGAGCCCTCCATCACGAGCAACACAGGACAGATAGTGTTGTTTACGAAACAGAAGTGGCTTTAGGTGAAGGGTAATTTCCTGTCTTCTTTGATTGGTCATGTAAGAGAGCAAAAAATAAAACAAGACATCTTGTGGGTTTGTGCTCGAAGCACACTGTGAAAAATTATGAATGTATGCATGCATTAACCATGTGGAAGCTACTAACATCACAACCATTGAATACAGTACTTAAACTTTAGTTGCTCTAACCCTAACCCTAACATCCCATTGTAACCAAACTTAATTTATCGAAATGTACTACTAACTAAGAGAAGAGAACCGATATGGTGAGGACCGTACAGAGAGGGTTTTTTTTAGCCTGATCCTCTACTTTATGTTCAGCAGAGCATCTCTGAAGGTGATTTATTTGGGTGTTAATCTGGTTTGGCAGTGCTTGTGTGTGTATGTGTGTGTGCTATATTTACAGACTGGAGATGTGTCCCTACTACCTGTTTCACAGCTGCACACCAGAGATAGGAGCTTCAATCCAGAAGCCCCCACAAACACAAACACACACGTGTGTAACACTCACTGGCTGACAGACAGCTTTACACAAAGACACACATGTATTAGAGAGCCCTCCATCACGAGCAACACAGGACAGATAGTGTTGTTTACGAAACAGAAGTGGCTTTAGGTGAAGGGTAATTTCCTGTCTTCTTTGATTGGTCATGTAAGAGAGCAAAAAATAAAACAAGACATCTTGTGGGTTTGTGCTCGAAGCACACTGTGAAAAAATATGAATGGATGCATGCATGTGTATGTGTGATGATTTCCCAAAAACAACTACAACATATTGTGAATATGTCAATGATTATGAAAGAGAAATATCTGCTTAACTCTGTCCCTGCCATTAACAGAATTTTTTGTTATTTATGAAACAACACTTCGCCACACTGACGAAATTTTCCGGCTTCCCATGTTTTCACTGTTATATGGTAGGGGGCGCTATTACACATCTTCTAAAAGAGTACTGAATCTCCAGATCAAAGCATGGTAAAGAAGCAGCAGAAACAAACGATCGCATATGTAAGCAGATGCATATGTAAAATAATGTGATCATCAAACATTTAACAACAAACAGCATATAAATCAAAACTGCCAAACATTACCAAATGAAATGTAGACTTGTGAGGTGGTATAAGACTGTGAAGCTTTGGGGGTGTTGATGGAAGCAATCTACTCCATCTATGTTTTGATGATCATTCTGAATCCGATCTGGACGTAGTCTTTGACAAAAATGCACTTTTCTCAGCTTTTTGTTCAACATTTTTTGAATATGATCAAAAATGCTGGCGGTGACGGGCAACTTTTTTTTTAAATGCTGGCAGGGAAAGAGTTAAACAAAAGTCTCCTTTGGCTCACTTCAGTTTCATTAATGTCAAGGAGAAACTGTTGAGAAATTCCAAGTGTGATTTTTCACATACACAATCACCTCACACTTACAGTGACCTTCACAAATCAGACTGAATCATGAATCATTCCAATGCTTTTTTCCTCTTCCTTTCTGCCATTCCAAATCCTCTTGATGAGTTATTCCTCTCATTAGCATACTGTGTTTAATAAGGCATGAAAATGCAGATTTGAGGGGGCTGGCATTCAAATTTGAGAAACAACAGGCATACTATGAGTTTGAGTGTGTAGAATTGTTTTTACAGAGGCGGCACTCTGTCAGATACAAAGCATCAAACCACGTCTGCGAAATCATCCACAAATCAGCCAACTGGTGACAGCTGCCGGCTACATTTAATTATATCAGACATCCAGAGTGAGAGGAAAATGTAATTAGCACTTCTTTCCTGCTCTCCCTGTGTCTCTCTCGATATCTTTCTGCTTTAGTTATGATCATTTGCTAAGGCGAGCATTACTATTAAAAATCTGTTAAAAAATGGAAGGAGGCACACCAGAGATCCCAGAGAAATGATACAGAACACCCTAGCAACTACGTAGCAACAGACTAAAATAAACTCAGCATCTGCCCAGAACAACAACACATAGCAATATCCAAGCATTCATCCAGAATAAGCAAGCAACTACCTAGCAACACCCTAGCCCTCTTTATCAGTCACATGACACAATGTCTTGACATTCACCCAGATGTCTTAGCATCTCACCCAGAATACCTAGCAACAACCTAGCAATGCCCTAGAAACCACATAGTAATAATCTTGCAACCATTCAAAACACTTTAGCAACCACATAGCAACATAATAATAACCACTCAGATAAGATCAGCAAAGCATAGCGATGTTCTAGATTAGTGTTCACCCAGAACATGCTAACAGCTACTTAGAAACAACCATAACAACCACTCAGAACACCCTATAAAACTGCATAGCAATACACTAATATCCACTCATTATCAGCCACATAAAATGTCCAAGCATCAAACCAGAATACCCTAGCAACAACCTAGCAATGCTCTAAAAAACCACATAGTAACGCCCTAGCAACCATTTAGAACACTCTAGCAACATACTAATATCCATTCAAACCAGATTAGCAATGCATGGCGTGTTTTAGACTAATGTTCACCCAGAACATGCTAACAAATACTAAGAAACACCCTAGAAACTGCATAACAACACACTGATATCCACTCAGAAAACATCAGCAACTGCATAGCAATGTCCTAGCATCTACGCAGAATGCCATAGAAACCACCTAGCAACAAATACTCTAGTAACCACTTTTTCTTCAGATAATGTCACAAATCTTGTTTAGCGTTTGTTTTCCTTCTCCTGTTGACCAGCCCTCTAAATATTCCTTTTACAGCTGTTTTTCCATTTTTCAGCACCTCCGCCAGCCGTCGCTCATGGATCGTCCTGGGGCTCTATCAGTGTCAGGCAGTAGGAGCAGCAGTGGCGTATAGTTAGATCGAGTGTTTGCTGGTGAGTCTGACCACCTGAGAAGAAGTGACTGATAAAGGAGGGAATGGAGGACGAGTGGAGCTAGACAGGCCAGAGCTGCTGATAAAGTCAGAGTCAGGAGGCATCAGGCCAAACACTTTTCAGAGATTTTTTGCTTGCCTATATATTCTAGTTCATATTAAAGCTGTTTGTTTAGATGTGGTCTAAGAACCTCTTTCATTATGAACCTGCGGAGTTTACTGAAAAAAAAACTGCAACAATAAATACCAAAGCGGTGACTCATTTTGGAGGCAGCGTCCTCCGGAGGTCGTATTTGTAGGCTGCATACGTCAACAAGGATGTTCGGCTTAAGAAAATTAGCCTTAATAAAATGAACCATTATTCCTTGTGGTGTAAAATACTTTTTTTTCTTTTTCTGTTTTACTTTGCAATTTAATAGTTACTTTTTCGAATTGCCTCTGAATTGAGACGCAGCTCAAGTGTGCCTCGCAAATCCTGCCTGTATTTTGAACATACAAATTTCATGTTCAATAATTCTACTTAGAAACAACCATAACAACCACTCAGAACACCCTATAAAACTGCATAGCAATACACTAATATCCACTCATTATCAGCCACATAAAATGTCCAAGCATCAAACCAGAATACCCTAGCAACAACCTAGCAATGCTCTAAAAAACCACATAGTAACGCCCTAGCAACCATTTAGAACACTCTAGCAACATACTAATATCCATTCAAACCAGATTAGCAATGCATGGCGTGTTTTAGACTAATGTTCACCCAGAACATGCTAACAAATACTAAGAAACACCCTAGAAACTGCATAACAACACACTGATATCCACTCAGAAAACATCAGCAACTGCATAGCAATGTCCTAGCATCTACGCAGAATGCCATAGAAACCACCTAGCAACAAATACTCTAGTAACCACTTTTTCTTCAGATAATGTCACAAATCTTGTTTAGCGTTTGTTTTCCTTCTCCTGTTGACCAGCCCTCTAAATATTCCTTTTACAGCTGTTTTTCCATTTTTCAGCACCTCCGCCAGCCGTCGCTCATGGATCGTCCTGGGGCTCTATCAGTGTCAGGCAGTAGGAGCAGCAGTGGCGTATAGTTAGATCGAGTGTTTGCTGGTGAGTCTGACCACCTGAGAAGAAGTGACTGATAAAGGAGGGAATGGAGGACGAGTGGAGCTAGACAGGCCAGAGCTGCTGATAAAGTCAGAGTCAGGAGGCATCAGGCCAAACACTTTTCAGAGATTTTTTGCTTGCCTATATATTCTAGTTCATATTAAAGCTGTTTGTTTAGATGTGGTCTAAGAACCTCTTTCAGTATGAACCTGCGGAGTTTACTGAAAAAAAAACTGCAACAATAAATACCAAAGCGGTGACTCATTTTGGAGGCAGCGTCCTCCGGAGGTCGCATTTGTAGGCTGCATACGTCAACAAGGATGTTCGGCTTAAGAAAATTAGCCTTAATAAAATTAACCATTATTCCTTGTGGTGTAAAATACTTTTTTTTCTTTTTCTGTTTTACTTTGCAATTTAATAGTTACTTTTTCGAATTGCCTCTGAATTGAGACGCAGCTCAAGTGTGCCTCGCAAATCCTGCCTGTATTTTGAACATAAAAATTTCATGTTCAATAATGAATGATTTGCTCAATGAACAACTTTGTGGTGAAGTGCATGACCAAACCCCCCCCCCCCCCCCCTCTCTGCATAGCATAGCAACACCCTGGCAACCCCTAGTAACTACTGTCAGCAACACCCTGGAAACCACACAGAACACGTTTATAAAAATACTCAGCAATTCAGAACACCTCAGCACTACATAGCAACACCCTGGCTACCTCACAGAACACCTTAGTAGTTTCTGTATAGCAACCTGCTAAAAATATTAGCAATTGCAAAGCAACATGTTAAAAAACAAATCACAACACCTCAGTGTCCCTGGAAACCACACAGAACACGTTTATAAAAATACTCAGCAATTCAGAACACCTCAGCACTACATAGCAACACCCTGGCTACCTCACAGAACACCTTAGTAGTGTCTGTATAGCAACCTGCTAAAAATATTAGCAATTGCAAAGCAACATGTTAAAAACAAATCACAACACCTCAGTGTCTCCATAGAAATACCTTGGTGACCACACAGAACACCCTAGCAACACCTTGGCAACCAATTACAACACCCAAGTAATCCAATTTGGTGATTTTTTTGTACAGAAAAGTATCACTCACATAGAATATAGAAAATTTAAAAATCTAGTTTAGAGTTTCCAAATTTTTCTGGATGGTAAACATGTCTTCAGCAAGGGACAAAGAAAGATTTGAGCGTGACTGCTGAGCACCTGTTGTATCCGAAACGCTTCTGTTACACAGATCATCTTCTGTCCTCCTTTCTGATGCAGATGTGGCAATTGGAGGATTTGATTCCGACTGCAGCTCATGGCAAAATGCCAAGATGAGAGGGAGAAAAGGATGAGATGAGAGGGGAAGTAGCGGGAGGCAGAAGGTTTTATGTTGTGCTGTTTGTCTCCAGCAGAGGACGAGTGCTGAGAGAAGCAGAAAAGACAGTCCTGAAAAAAGAGCATTGTGAAGGAGCAAAAGAAAATGAGGATGAAACAAAAAGTTTTGTCATCTTCTGTCACTCCTACAGGTAACTCATGTGGCTCTAAAATGCCAAACTGTGGTTCAACTTTGCAATAAACAAAAAAACTACATAATGCCCTTCTGTAATTGTGTGCAAAAAAAAACTCTAAATAAGATTTGAATCACAATCAGCTCATGCCGCGAAAGAGTCATCCATCAACAGCTTCACAAATGTCTTTTCTCAGCTACTCGTTCTGTGCTGTAGGTTCCATCGATGGCCCTGTAGGTGGTGAAAAGTGGCTGTCTTTATGACTGAATCTTTCACTCAACCGATTCATTCAAAACACTGATTCATTTAGGAAACAAAACAAATGTTTTTATAAAAGTGTTTTTATAAGTGAGTCATTGAATCGTTCATTCAACTGATTTGTTCAAACACAGATTTAGTCAAGAATAAAACAAGTGACTGTCTTTATAAATTAAATAATTTTTAATCTACCCATTTGTTCAAAAACACTGAATCATGTTGTGAAACTGCATGTTGTTTGGTGTTGCACAAAAAATTCTGTAAAAATGTCAAATGTAAATGTTATGTGTAAATATGTTATATGTTTGGAGCATCATGAGAGTGAGTTTACATTTTTTGAGTGCACTATTTCTTTAACTTTTCCTCATTTCTTTTACTTTTTAACTCTCTCTGTTTATGCAGTATTTATCAGCCGAAATCTCCAAGCATATTCAAAATGCAATCTCATATAAGGTGATCTGTTTTGTTTCTGTCATATAGTAATTGGCAAATCCAACACTCTTTGAAAACAGCATCTTATTCTAATTTGTTACAAAACTTGCATCAAGTCTATGGCTGAAAGGGGTAATCCATCAAAAGACAGGTAGCGTCAATGCACACTTCACCAGTAACAAATGTTAGAAAATGTGCAGTCAATCAAAGACAACAGTGTCTCTCCAGCTCCATACTGATAAATCCAGTTTATTTTGAGGTGTAAATAAGTAGCATGTGTTTGGGAGCTCTTGTAGAGAGTGAGTTTGTTGGTAATGTTTGAGGTCACAGTACTGTTCATGACACAAAACTATGAGTTAGGCTACATTATAATACTACTATACTACTCATACTATTTGTACACAACATATAGCTGTTCTGTATCCAATGTATGGAATATACATATCACATACAGTAGGCCCATTGCATTTGCCACAGTACAATGCCCTCTGATTTCCAGTGCGATAAATCAAACAGAAGGCAATGTCAACCGTCATTTTAATTTTTTCCTCAATTAGACTGCCAAAAATGGCAAAAGAATGTGGATTAAAAATTCATAATGTTATTTTTTTGCTCCCAGGATGACTCAACATGAAATACTGAATTAAACATGCTATAATGTCATCAAGTGACAACAGTTTATTATCCCTCTGACTTGAAATGTTTATTGTTTAAGAGTGGGCTGTATGCTTTATGCATTGTGCTTTATACAATGATATAAATCTAACAGAAGGATATAATTCCAAAAATGTCTGTTGGTATGTATGTACCACAAAGTCTACAAAGAATGGGACTGTATTAAAATTTAAAAAAATGTGTATCTTTGTCCCAAAAAATATCCAAGGACCATACTGAACTATTCAGCTTTTCAGGTAAGACTTTAGCTCTCTATTGATAAAGACTCAAAAAGAACTATCAGAGCAAATAAAAAAGAAAAAATATTGCAAGAGACAGTGAAACACACTGTTCTGTGTGTGTGTGTGTGTGTGTGTGTGTGTGTGTCATTCTTGTGAGAGTGTGTCAGTCTCCATGGGAGGGCTCTGTTTGACAGACGGTAGGATGGAACAAAACGGACAAGGACATACAGAGGAGAGACAGACAGCTTTACTACTCTTTGAAAATCGCTCATCTGCCATCTCAAGGGTGTGTGAGTGTGTGTAAGTGCACGAGAGCTTCCCATCCATAACATCCTAATTTTCCAGCCACCTCTAACTGACACTGCCAGATTTACGATCGCGGCCCTGACAGTAACAAACACGCGATGGTGTATTGATACGAGTGTGAATGTGTGTCTGAGACATAACCTACGGCATTTAATCCGTGTTGTTATGCATGTTTTTGCAGCTCAGAGTTCATTTGTGTTGACAGAATACAATAAATGAAAAGTTTGGGATGCAGCTTGCATGAAATTCTCTGTAACTGCACAAAATACGATTAATAGAACGCAGATGAAAATTAACAACCTCTATGCTTTATTTTCCTATGTTTTTCTCAGCTTCTCATGGTTGAATCCACCTTCCAATGAACTAAAATTGCACTTGCATGACTTTTAAATCTGTCTTAACACTATCATCCATTAAAAGCAACCATTGTGTGTTTAAAAAACATGAAAGATCAGGACTCCGCAGTCCTATTCCCTGTGCCATGCCATCCCTATTGTGAGATAAAGAAGGCTTAAAAACAATAGGACTTTGCTTTCTGGGTCAGTGGGTCTGAGTGCCAAAAAATAGACAGCGAGGCTGTGAATAAGAGCAGAACACAGGCCAAGGGACCCTAATGCACTTGTCGAACACACTTAAAAGATTAACTATCCTTTTAAGTACTTAAAAATCCCTTTGTGATGCTGAAAAGAGACTAAAAACCTCTTTAGCACATCGTTTGACAATATCCGGATACTGCCTTCGAGAAGAAGATTAGGCACTATAATGCCAGACAACAGTAAATAACATCAGGGATTGTGGCCTTTTTTAGAACAAAGACACTTTGTGCGTGTGATTTGTCTTAAATATGAAATGCAGTTTAAGGGATGATCACTTTTTATGAGGAAATGAGTATTAACAATAAGCTGTTTGAAGTGTGTTACTTAAAGAATGACACAGTTACCCATGAGTCCTGTTTAAACTTTTGTCATTTGCAGCAGACATTCTGCATATTTGTCTGTAAAGCTGTCATTTAAAAAAGTCAAATCTGAGATAAAATACAAAAAGAAAGTTGCAGGAAAGTCATTGAATTAGAAAAATATCAAAAATATTTAAAAAAGGGGCATTTCTGTTAAAGAATGATAACACAAGCTTACTTTTTGTACACTTAAATGATAAAACAATACATATAATGTTCAAAATGACTGTATTTCATATTTGGTCACTTTACATTTGTCAATCTTTGGTGGAACATGAAAAATGAAGTTTGTTTTGTGAAAGTTCTTGCATCATTTGTTTGCAGATGCCACTTGAATATTTATCTAATAAATTCATACATTGTAAATATATCCTATGGAAGCCCACTTCTGCCACTGAATAAAGATAATTGCGACTTTTTATCTCACAGTTCGGACTTTTTTTCACGCAATTCGCAATTCTGACTTTTCTTAGAATTGTGAGATATTAAGTTGCAGTTGCGAGTTATAAAGTCCCATTCTGAGGGCAAAAAAGGCTTATTTAAAAAGGTTACATGTTAATATCTCACAATTCAGACTTTATAACTCGCAAATGCATGTTATAAAGTCAGAATTGCAAGATATAAGCATGCAATTCTGAGAAAAGTCAGAATCGAAACACAGAAAGTAAATTTTTTTATTCAGTGGAGGAAACGGGCTTCCGTAGTATCCGAACTATGGAGTCATATACTTTTGAAAGCTGGTTTAAGATATAATAAACCCAGAAATACATTCAGGTGGGTGTATAGGTCTAGACACGGAGCACTAACTTAAATATAAAGCAATTTCCAATGTGAACCGAAGTGAACCGCAGGCCTTTAAATGCGTATTATGTATCAGTTTCAGACCTAATGAATGATTCAGGCTGAATGGACGTATCTGACTCACTCAGGTTGCTGTGATAATTACTGTCTGCTCATTAACGGACAGTCTAGGAAAACCTCTTCATCTGGCCGGCTGTCAAGGGGAAAGGCAATGACTTTTCCAGCACGATGAGCTAAGCTCTATCAGGCAGACCAAGCAAGGACATAACTGATGAGTGGTCGTTAACATGTCGCACTCAATTAGGAGTATCGGCTTGGAGTCTATATTGAGAAACCAGAGCTCATATTGGGACACAATCCAGTATGTACTGTATCACAGACATCTAGTGAGTGAGAGAAAGACTGAATATGTTTCAAGTAATGACATTTCTGAAAAATATTTCAAATGAAGGAAATTTTTCTCTAACCCTCAAAACTTCGAACTAAAAGTCTGAAGGCGTACATGTTTGATGAGCTGCAAATCGATCAATCACTCCTGAAATTCTTGTTCATAAAATCACAATTTTGCTACTTAGTCTCTTTAGAGAAAGATTGTGTGAAAAGTAATTTTAGAATGTTGGATGTGATTCTCCAATGAATCCATCATTAGTGAAACACTTTTGAAAGACTCATGTAGTTTTTAGTATTCTTACAAAAATAGAACATTCATTTTACTGCAAGAGTAAACATTATTATTTAAAAACAACTTCTGTGTTCCACAAAGAGAAAGCTTTGGACAATTTTGATTTTGGAATGAACTTTTGCAAAGTAAGGAAAGATCACATCTACTTACAAAACATTACTGGACTCTGTAGGCAATCAATAGAAGCATCAATGGTTGTCAGTTTGAGACCAACCTATGCATCAATGTCTAGAAGATTCCCTCTGTTTATGCATGTTTACAACGCATACAAAATACAATTCAACAGAGAGCTTTTATTTTCTCCACTCAGTATGTGTCAGTCAAACTCGCTCCGTATTCAAGTGTGTCTGTGAAAGTGAAAGGTTTGTAGAGTTCGGCAAAGTCCAAATGGAGCAATCAAAAGAAAAATGCGACAAATACAGCTATGTGATGGAGAGCTGTCCACTTGAACAGATTGATAATACGCCCAAGCCTTGTGGGAAATAAATAAAACAAAAAAGGAGAGTTTGAGAAGAGATTTTCACAATAAATATTTAGGTATACACTCATCAAATGTCTTCAAATACCACTCTGAACATCTAATCTACACATATAACCTCTGTAAATATACCCTGTGACTTCGAAACCCAATTATTTAAGTACGAGGTTAATGGAGTCTTTCATGCATTTCTTGGCTGAAGAGGATGAGTCTGCTGTAGGGCTGGGCGATATGACGATATTATTGTATATCAATGATGTCTCGTACGTATTGCGATGTCGATGTCAACAGGCAGGTAACATACGATTATCGACATTATCGGGAAAAAATGACAAATGATAAACCTAGTAAGTTGCAAAAAATATTTTACATAGCCCCATAGTCACCAAACTATAAAGTTTTGTTGCAAATGGACGAAGACGTTAGTAGGCTTCTCAGCTCGCCCCTCAACATGCACGCGTTCGGAGTTTCGGCAGCCCAACACTGAATATTATATTGTGGGAGTTGTATTTTGATTAATAAAATAAAAATTATAAAAATTACAATATAAAAATAAAATTTAAATTACCCTGCTTCTAATTAAATGAAGCAGTTAGTTTTATTTCATAAGAAATGGCCTGAAAGAGACCTCCGAACTAGTAGGCTACCAGAAGGGGGGAAAAAAGAAGAAAAAAAAAACTTTTAGGTTTTTGCTCGGAATTCATTTTTAATCCCTGCATGATTTAGTCATACATGATAAATATCAAATACATTATAGCTTGACTACAAGTTTAAAACAACGCTGCAATTGTTATAATTAAGGAAATTAAACTTACCATCATGAACTGTATCTACACAGGCGATAATGCCAAAAAGAAAGAGAAACATTGGAAAATAGGCATATTTTATTCAAGACATTATTATATGACATCAACATGCATTTATCATTCTTACAATCACTGCCAGAATGTCCAACTTCACCATGATGAACATAAAATCGGGTTCTATTATTTTTCCTCAACAGTTCTCCTCACAAAACGAAATTCATTTCAAACACAAATTTGATAAGAACAGAGTGGAAATTATTAGCAACACCAAAATAACAGCAAAGCTAATGTTTTCTGTTAGAAATATCGCGATATCCGATAATATCGTCTACCAAAGCCCCACCTCCACCACGCCCCGCCCCCGCCGAGACAACATTGCCGACATGCACCATAAACACACACCATGTTCAGTTTGGTCTTAATTATTGCCACAAAGTTTGGTTTTACTTTTCTTAGTGTGTGCTTAAACTAAAGGCGATTATTGATAATATATTTTTGATAAATCACCCAGCCCTAGTCTTCTGTGGGTGTAGCTCAGAGTCACCGTGATTCATTGCTCACATGAACATTCAGTTACTCATTCTCATGGTTTCCGTCCAGATCAGACTGTTCATTTCCTTTCTGGCCTGCAGAGTCAAATATCTTTACAGGCTTTTTATAAAAATGTTCTTTTATCTAAACTTATAATAAAGTAGCCTTAATAACTGCCTGGGGTTTAATATAATAAATAGGATTATATAATACATTGGACAGTAAATATCTCTTCAGCATCATCTATTAGATATACTGAAGTGTTAACAGTGGTAGAATTATGGCTAATTTGTGCTCAAATTAACTGTTTAGTTGGTGTCAATGGCTCAGTCCCTTGATGGCTTTTAATTATTGCTCTACCAAAGAAAAACTAAAGCAAATATATCTTTCAATACGAGCTGCTAGTTTAGGACTAATTGCTTATGTGACATAATTCAAGTACTTCATTAACAGTACTCCTCAACCTCAAAGTTAGGTTCAAATGCCAGATCCAATCATACAATATAATTACCATGTGTAAAACATCAAACGAAAGTCCACTGTCTTCATTCCCTGACATTGTTCCAAATATTTTCCGAAGACAATGCATATGAACCACTAAAGGAAAGTTCAGATTTAGGGTCTGTGAACTGAATAATACATGCAGACTTGCTAGCCAAACACCCTTCATCATGTAGGGCCATAATTACATGCTTGGATTCTGTAATAGAGCTGATTGAAGCTATCTGCAAAACAGCATTAAGCTTATATTTATGTCAGTTTGATGTCTACAGTCTACAGTGGTTCTCAGCTGGTTTGACTTCATAACTCAGATTTTACATTGGACATCAAGTATCAACTTAATACAGGACTACACATTGTATATATATATATATATATTTTAAAATGCAATATATTAAATACTACATTTAATAATAGATTGCAATTTATATATAATCATTTTATAAATGGTTCAATTAGTATAATTAGTTATTAATTTATAAAATTATTATAATTATGATGATTATTGTTATACAAAAAACATTTTTGACCATTTTTTGTTCTACCAGTTAAGAAGAGAGATAACCATAGCAACGCTATGCAACGCTTTAACTCATCATGGATTGCAACGCTTTTAGAGTAATTTATTTGTTTTGTAGAGCAATGTATTATCATCTGGAAATCATTAATAAACTGCTGTCTGCAGCTTGTAGCGTATGGGTTACTTTGAAACCGCATGGCTGGAGGGAAAAAGTTTGATGGAGAGAGACAATATCAATGTTTGTGAGTCAACATACCTCTGTTTCTGTTTTTTTTAGCTCTTGTACCTCATACCAGTTGAGAAGAGTGACAACTGTATTTAGCTGCAGTGTGTTTATGGCCTACAGGTCCTACAGCAGTATATGATTGAACTGCTATTGCCAGCTTGTTCTTGTCAAAGAATAATTGGGTTCTTTTTTGAATTCTGGAAGAGCACCAGGTACACAAAGACTTGGTGCCACAGATGTGAATGGGAGTGAGATGGAAGCTTGTAAAACCATTGTTCAAGTCCATTTTCCCCTCTTCATCAGGCTCTGCTGAGCAATACATCAGCCAATCATCTCGCATCTTCCAACAGTTATTCTTCTCGTGGGCAACGCAAACCCAATCAATCAGCCGACTCCACCTGTAATCCTGTAAATTCCTCACCATCCGTCAACGTCGCCGCTCGTCTGTCTCAACCCGGGCTAGTCGAGATTTATTACCGTCTCCGAGACTATTAGCTGGAACAAAAAGAAAAAGAATGAGGACAAGAGCAGCGTGAAAGAACGTGGTAGAAAGAGGAAGAGTCAAAGACGACAGAATTAAAAGTGGAATAATATCCTGGAGGGAAGGAAAAATAGAACTGATAGAGAGTTGAGTAACATCTGGGAAAAGCAAATGAGAGAGGGGGGAGTAACAATGACACATCGCAGCTCCGGAGGCTCTTCCCATGTGGCAAATCAAACAGTAACAAAGGCCTATTAGTATAATTCAGCTGGCAGCTCTTTATGGCGCACTGGAAGGACAGGACTTGTTAAAGATGATTTAGAGCTCATGGCTTTTCACTAATAATGGCCATTTAGAGCCGTCCACACTCGAATATTCACTATATAATTTTGCTGGTAATATACATCAAAATGAAGAACTGAATATCCTGATTTTGATGTGTTACTGTCAATAGACTCCTTGACTCCTTGTCATGGAACTTTAAATAAGCATGAATTAGTAGTGTCTCTTATTTACAGATTACTTGCAAAAATGTTCTAGTTTAAATAAACCAATTGAACTAACCAAGTCAGTTCAAACTGCTCTTTTCCAATGTATCCAATTCAAAAAGTAGTTTGTGACATCCCTCAAAAATGTAGTCCCCATGTGGCATTATTTAAAATGCATTTTTTTTTATCAATATGTATTATTATACAATAGACTGTAAAAAAGATGGACGTCGCATCTGCACTTCCGTCCACTATAGAAAAGTGAAGCCAAATTATCCCAGACATGGCTGCTGTCATCTTCCGCTGATAACCCAAGCCCGAGTTCACAGTAGTGATCATGAGCTGGAGCCGCGGTTTCAAAGTCCTGCCCAAACTCCCGCGCACCCAATCGCAAGCTCACCATCATGACACCACATATGTTATTTGATGCTATATTTTTATAGCATCAAATAACTAAAAGAAAACGTATCAGAAAAATGAACACTTGAACATACATCAACGTGATAAGAACTACCTAAATGACAGAAACCATCTTTGGGTAAAATGTATTTGAAGTGTAATTTGATTATTTAGTTCACGTCCCATACGTTTACATGGAGAGGGCGGGGTTTATGACCTATACTGCAGTCAGCCTCCAGATGGCAGTCAAAATGTTTTGGCTTCACTTTTCAGGAAGTGTGCGGCACTCTTGTGTTATAAACTCCAAAAACATGTTTTGGTTTAAAAATAAAAAACAGTTTGCAATTAATCTTTTTTCAGTCATGACAACTTCTAATGAAATTATGTTCAACTAACAAACTACATTCAGTTAGACGAACTTAATAATTTGTATAAACACAAATTTAAGTTGTTCAACTAGTTTCAACATAATTCACTCATAAATCAAGTGATGTCCCTGGAACCAATTAATCTATTTGAGTTTTAATTACCAGCTATCGGCACGTTTGCTAAAGGTGAATTGTTTAGCATGTAAATTAGAATTACTTGGCATTGTCATTAGTGCAGTTTTGATCATAGAGCAACATAAACTTCAACATAAAATAATACTTAATTTCAACATTTATTCTCCTAATTCAGTCCTATACAAAGCACGTTGAGAACTAGAAATCCACTGCCCAATTTAATCGAGTTACTACAACAAAAATAAGGGTGCTCCGATCAGGATTTTTGAGGCCGATCACAGAAAGCAGTATCTGCCGATCCGATCACCGACATCGATCTTTTTAAAGCCTTCTTATTATCATGTAGAATTATTTGATGATCCAATCAAGATTTTTAGGCATTTATTCAGGGCCTGAATTTCATTTTTGAAAATGAATTCTTCTCTTAGGTGACTCTTGTGAGAGGATTTTTTTTTTTCATTTGAGGGGTGGAGGGGGACATTTTTTAGACATCTTTCAAAAATCTATATTTATCTCACCTAAATGTTTGATTATGCACTGTATTTTTGTTTTTACAATCGTGTTATTGTTGCACAATTGCTTGCACTGCGCAAGCCTGATTTTGTGAGCTGTATGTGAGGTTCACACATACTCCGTTTGGAGTGCGTATGTAGTCCATATGTGTGGTACAGAGGCAGCACGGACTGTGCTTTCACACAGGAGTCTGCTCCTGATCTGTGGCTGTTTACCACAAACACAACATTTATCCATTATTTTGATTTTAAATCCAAACATTGTTACTTAAAAGGCTTTTTCAATATTGAGATTCTTTTTTTACACAGTACAGTAATACAATCTTTCGTCAATTATTCAGTGCTTTTTACTTTTGCATTTACGTCTAGATTTATATATTAAGTTGCTAAAGCAAAACATTTAAACTACTTTTCTTATGTTATCACAAACATTCTAAATTAAAACTTACCATTGACAGAAACAGTCAGCTCTACTGCCTTTTCTTTTGCGTTTAAATCTTTATTACAAGCAATCTTGCGGTTCATAAAGAACTTTAAGAACTTTAAAATCATTGCCTTGTTTATCTAAAAGTGCTCTTTTCCTTTAAACCTAGCCAAAAAGCCACAGCCTATGTGTTGACTGTGAAACACAGTAGACTTTAATTATTGACATTATAATTATTTCACCCGCGCTGGACAGAGACCGAGACGGTGCCGCTGCATGTCATGCCAAACCTCTTATCAGCTTGAGATCGGTTTTATGAGATCGGCCTTTTTAGAGACGATTATCGGCCGATTGTGATCGGTAGCCGATTAATCTGAGCACCCCTAAACAAAAACATCAATTAATGTAGAAATGTCCATTTAAATTATACACAATGATTTACACCAACTGTTTGGTTACCCACATTCTCCAAAATATCTTTTGTATGTGTGTGTGTTCAGCAGAAGAAAGAACCATATGGTTTGGAACAATAGGAGGGTGAACATTTTTGGTGAATTATCCCTTTAAGTTGATGAAAGTTAACAGAACTCATCAAAATAATGTTTGCAACTTGTCAGGTTTAACTAAATCAATAAAGTCTTATTTTTATCTTGCAACCATGCATTTAATTAGGTTAAGATAATACGTCCCTGAATTGTGTATTTGTGCAGATTAAAAAAATTAAATATAATTTTACCTTGTGTTCATTTAGTGTATAACTATGTGGAATATTTGCATGTATGCATTTAGCAGATGCTTTAATCCAAAGTGACTTACAATAGCGTAACAAAGTAATCAGTCACAGAGCCAACCATATTCAAAGCCAGGTTTATTAGAAAGCAAAACTAAGGAAATGTTATTTTTATACTTCAAAATAATGATTGCTTGGTTAAAACAGTTGTTAAAAATCTTGTTAACCTTTAAGCAAATCATACTGATCTGAAATTAGCGGCATGCAAATATTAGAAATGCGTTCCAACTGTTGAGCAATGAGAAGAAAACCGTCTCTCTACTTCTCTCAAACTGACATGTGAATCTCAGTTTTTAAGTGAGACAAATGTCACATTGGTCAGATGAATGTGCACAGTGGCCTCACAATGGGCATGCCATGGATGAAATTAAGTGACACTGACAGAGAGAGAAGAGCGGACATGAGAAATCATGAAGGGGAGGGAGAAACATTTCTGTTAGGAAAAGCATGAGAAAGTGCAGGAAGAAATCTAAGTATCAAAATATCAGAAATTGCAATATGAACTAAAACATTTAATCTGAGACTAAATTGATGCAATAAAAAAAAAAGAGCTTCTGACAATTTTGAGCAATGGCTGCGTTAATGCTATAGGGACAACTAATGTCTTACTTGTTCATTAAATTTACATGCTAAATAAGCTATATTTAGCATGCGCAATGCTAAGTGTTGACTTTAACTGAAATAGATAAGATTGCCTGATTCCAGGGCCACCACAACTCGTTTCGTTTTGAGTAATCAACTTAAAAATGTGTGTTTATGCTAAAAATAAAGTTCCTCTAACTAAATGTACTTTGTTGATTGAACAATTGCATTAGTTGTCACAACTCAAAAAGATTGATGCAAACAGTTGCATTATTTTTATTTATTTATTTTTGAGAAAACACATTATTTTCTAGAGTGTATGTGAATATAATTAATAATTTTAGCCATAACAATGTGCAATTACAAGCAGCTCCACTAAACATTCACATGAAGCACATGTTCATCGGATCACTCAGATATTATATAATTAAACAGAAACATAAGCGCTAAGTGTGCCTGAGAAAAAAGGAATAAGAAGCAGCACATATCAGGGAGGAAATGGCCCTATCTATTTTCTTCAGCCGTTCATATCTTTGAGCTGAGCGATAGAGCTCATTTAGTAAATGACTGTTCACCTCAGACTCAGTCTCTTGGTAAATGTCAAATGTGCTGATACGTGATATAGACATTTCAGTTTAATCAAACAAAAGCTGAAACGTCAGTCAATAATGAGCAATAATGAAAGTGCCAAAGACATGTCAGTGAAGTAGCGAATGAAGCATTTAGCTTAATATTTCATTTGTGTAGCGCGGCTTTCTACTCCACTGCATTCTCATTAAAACAATCTCCACTAACAGCAGTCTCCAGGCGGCCCGAGATGTTCGCGCAGACCTTTTGTGTTAATCTTTGTCGGCCATTATTTATATATTTAATTCAGAGAGGGAAGGATGATCTATTCAGCCGTAAGTCTTGGGAGTATGAAAGAGGAAACTCATTAGTTGGTGCCTCTGGAAGAGTGTAATTGCAATTGGCAGGATAAAAAGCAAAAACAATTTAAATTGTTAATGTCCAACAATAAGCTCGAGCTCCCGATTGCAGAGGGCAAACCAGCCTTAATGAGAGAATAAGCTGAAAAAAAGAAGCAGACATCTGGGACTGATGGAGGCAGTCGTAATAGCACAGAAGAATATGGAAACTACCTCCATCCTATGAGGCCAAATGTGAACATTTGTTTAGTATATTGCTTGGCTTTACAAATCATTAGGATATCTTGTTTAACTGTCACTGATGCCTAATTTACAGTCAATCCAACAAGTGGGTCAAATAAAATAAAAACAAAAATTTGCATAAAAACACCATTAATAGGACCGTTACGTTTTTTTTCATCACAACTACATGTATTTTCCCATACATTTAAATAATAATGAAAATAATCCTGTTAGGTCACAGTAATATATATTTATACTATGGCTGTCAGCGTTAACGCATGCGATTAATTTTACAATCCTTAACGCATTAAAATAATTTCACGCAAAATTTCTGAAGCACAATTTCTATTCTAAGCCTTTAACCCAATTTTGCTTCTCTGCTTGCAATCAGATCATTTTAAGCTGCTAAACTCCGGGAAAGTCTTCAGTCCAATGATCCAGTAAGCGAATGCATTCAAACAATCCATCCAAAACAATATTAAGGAAACCAGGCTGATTACATCAGAGATTGCAGAGAGAACAGAGACTCGCGTTGCGTTTTCAGTGAATTATTCATTCCAGTGTGTTTTGCTTTTAAACACGAGCTCTGTCATATTCTGTGATTGTCTCTGAAGAGCGCAAGCCCTCACACGTCTCGCTGTGTGTGAAGTACAGACTGAACGGATTGTCAACACATCCCACCGCTGTATGGCCAGACGAGACGCGACTGGATAACCAGCGTCTCGCTAGTAAAGTTTTGATGGATGAAGACTGCAATCAAGGTAAAGACGATTGCGGTGGCGTACAGGAGTCGTACAGCAAGCACGCGTGAGTCCGTTTATAATAATGTGTGTATGAGTGCTCTTGACGCACTGATCGCACATTGTATTTATGCACAGGCACAGACATCTCCATACATTCACGTTGTTTCCACACACATTCACGATAATGTCTTGATTTGTCGTGTTTATGTTGCTGTGTTTAGTTATTCTGAATGGATCCGTGTACTGTAGTAGATACAGTATATGCAGTCAGCAGGCAGTTGGTTTAGGGTTTTTTTGGCATCACTGTTCGGTATTGCAGCTTAACGTCTCTAAAATGTAAAAAAGCTATTTGCCGTTGCACGGTGTAGCATTTTTTCTTTCATATGTGCTT
The DNA here is from genome assembly GCF_001515645.1 of Sinocyclocheilus grahami. Taxonomy (NCBI): domain Eukaryota; kingdom Metazoa; phylum Chordata; class Actinopteri; order Cypriniformes; family Cyprinidae; genus Sinocyclocheilus; species Sinocyclocheilus grahami. The sequence continues at coordinate 245,656 of NW_015505672.1, forward strand.
AAATGGGCCCCTTATATCATTTGGTTCTTTGGTGTACTTTTGGAGTTTTGGAGTTCTTTTGGAGTCCTTTTTTGGAAAGACATCTACATTTATCTTGAAAAAAGCTTGCAGAAAATACAGATTTTTGAGAATCACCCTTCAAACTTTTGGTTTACTTTGCTGGATATAGTAAATGATGACAAAATAAACATTTGAAACAAGATAAACGGTCTATGCTTAATTTCATGAAGCATGCGATTAACCGCGATTAATCACAGAAACAGGGTGTGATTAATTAGATAAAAAATGTAATCTATTGACAGCCCTAATTTATACTATGGGGCTGTTGAATTATTGAATCTGATTGGTTGATGAACGTTCTAAGGTGTGCAGTTATTTTAAGAGAAACGCATGGCTAAAGTAGTTCCAGGCAGGTCTTGACCGCATTACATGTCCATATCACTTCGCCAAATGAATACAGTTATTTCAAAGGTCCATACAGCCTACAACAGCAAAAGAACCAAAACCCACAACAACACAGACCAAGCAAATAAATACAGTAAATAAAAGGATAAAAACCATGTTTTTATGTTTTCCATGTATTTGCCACAAAATTACGTATTATTATTACGGAAAGCACATACTCAACTTTCTCCCGCTCTCTCACAAACGCACACACATCTACGCGCACAGAAACGTGTTGTCAGCACTGCTCTGATATATATAATCATATAGGGTCAGTAAGATTTTTTTAATGCTTTTTTAATGCTTCTTGTACTCACAATTTATTTGATAAAAAATACAGGACAAAACAGGAATATTATGAAATATTACAATTATTTTAAAATGTATATATTATATTTTTTACTATATATTTTTAAATGTCATTTATACCATAAATTGTTATAGTTATGGCAAAACTGAATTTTATATATAAAAAAAAAGCTAAATATGCTGCAACTATGGTTTGGACTCAAATTGAAAGAGACCTGTGGGGAGAGAAAAGGAGAAATAAACATGAGAATATTCTTTAGATTTAAAAAGTGTTGTCTGTGCTTGTTTTAATGATCTGACAAGAACATTCACATTGGAAGTCGTCAAAAATAAAGGCTGGTTGTTCTCCTTGTGAAGACTTTATTTCGGTTTTTGTTCACACCTACAAAAAGCTTTGCACCACTAAAAGACTGAACGATAAAGTCAAGGTCATCTGAAAAAACACTAAAAACACGACTTTAATCAGCATTTAAAGCAAAATATCACTGTTATCTTTGCTGGAGTTCTTCCAAAGAAGGCTTTGTGTAGTATTGCCTTTATGTAGCGCAGAGGACAGATAAAACCAAGATTAATGTTGAGGTATGATAAAGGTCACGAACACAGAAAACCTTTAGCTAAGGTTTAGCTGTCGAATACTGACACCTCCTACTTCAACAATTGCCTGGTCAGAGGGTCTCAAATGAGAGGGGAGACAGTTATCAAATGCTACAGATAAGGTGGGCTCTCAGAAAGCTTGTACGCTTCTGTTCTTTTTTTATCCTTCTCTCTCTTTTAGTTAGCATTGGCGGGTCGTAAAAGGGATTACTGTGAAGGGCTAGCTCCATGTTAGATAAAACTCTTACAAAAAGCTGATCATTAGTGGAGAATTACCAGCGACAGATAATGGAATTACATTAATGAGATTTTTGGTCTGGAGTCAAAGGGGTAATAAACATATCTCTAGTCTCTGAGGAGAGATAACAAGGAGAAGTTCAGCTGCCCAGTGATGGGATGATATGGTCAGGATATAGTGGCTTCTCCTTGGAAAGAAAACTAAAATATCTGAGTCACATAAGTCAACATTTTTAAGTCAAATGTCATTCATTTTGCTTCTATAATTCCATATAAAATAGGATGTTTAACAATAAAAAAAAATGTAATGTAGGCTATGACATTATTTTATCCATTGGGAATTGACTAGATCAGCAAAGTAAATAGTCAATTTTGATTTCATGTGGACTTTAAAGCCTTATTCTCTTATTGCGTGTCAACAACTGTCTTATAGACATTTAAGGAGACATGACTGAGTACTCACTCCATTAATCCTCCTGAGCTTTAAAGAGCAACTTCTAGCCAATAACATTTTCCTGTGGGTCATAAACATTGGACAAGCTCAGAAATGTAGAAAATATTATGCCTCTGCGTCTAAATTCATGAGGCATGCTCATAAATCATCTTGGTTCTCTGGTAAAGAGCGAGCCATAGTATCCGCTCATTGTGAACGGTATGTCCTGACTACTTTTGTCCTTGGGCCCATCTCTGCGTATTCAGAAAATTGCATTCCATTCATGACAAAATCTCCCATTATTTTGCCCTTTAACTTTATTCAAGTTAATTTAAGTCCATCTATCATTTGACCATTTCTTATCCCCTTTGTTAGGAAAAGGAAGAACATTTACAAGCACTGGCTCTGGCAGAAAACTCTACCCAGAAAGCATGGCTTTGTGCCGAAATTGCTTTTGAAATACATTACATAAAGCACGAATCTTTATTCATTTGTAATGATTCATTCTTGTATCATGCGCAGTCCTCTAAATAGATTTAGCTGTGCTTCATCCCTCACTGGATTGAGAACGGTCACTCTCACCTTTCAGGGAAGAAAAGAATAAAGACAATTAAAAGGATGAGATATCTTTAGTGTGGCAGATGAGAAAGTTCAACGTCTTATTTGAAGTACAAATCGAGCCGTAATAGCTTTGTGGATTAGTGCAACACATAATGATGAAATTGTGATGATAGAATTTACAGCTTGGCTAAATGGTAAAAGTCTAGTGAGGCGGAGGAGATTTGGGGTTTGATGCTGGGAAACCGCAGGCCATTATAAATGCCAAATGAATGGTTAAAGAGTTTCAATCAGTGACGATCAATGTTGCGAGATGTTTCGCACTTCACAGATCACACAGACTGCCACCCTCTGCAATCTGGGGGTGAATTTTACTTGAGGGGTGTTTACTGTCATTTTAATGAAAGGGTGGGTAGATGAGGGGGTGCAAGGGTGGAATTGAAAAGAATGGAAAAGTGATGCATTCTTGAAATATGTTTTATCAACAGCAGATAGCCAAAGTGCTGAATGCAAGTAAAAACTGGCTTTTTTTGGACTGCATAGAAAATATCCACATTTTTTAAAAACTGTAAACTGAACTGAAAATTTGTGAAAGTAATTTTTGTATTTTAAAATGTGTACATGTTGTTAAAAAGTCATTAAAAAAACCAGTAAGCTGAAAATTACAAATTACAAAGCTTATTTGTAATAAGATACAAAACTTGGATTATGGCATATCTGACTCTTTCTGTAGCTTGTTAGGCCAGTAGATTGAAACAACATATTTAGGAGCAAGTCCTTGAATCATCGATTAAACCAATTCATTTCAAATCAATGATTTCTTCACTGAATCAAGTGACTGGTTCAATAACTCACTCATTGAAACAGTCACTTGTTTAGTTTCTGAATGAATCAGTGTTTTTTAACAAATAGGTTGAATGAAACATTCAATGACTCCCTGAAGAAGGTGTGTAAGACTGTCACATGTCTGCTAAATGCCAATGCTTCAGAACAGTGTTCAAGGCTAAGAGACCCTGTCATTCATCATGTTCAAGAGAAATAGCAAGATTTGGTGGAAAACCATTCACTCAAAACACTTTCATTTAGGAATGAAACAAACAGCTGTTTAAAAGTGAGATCTGATTCATATAGGAACGAAACAAGTGATGGTCTATTATACTAGGATATCAAGTTTTTATTAGCAGAGTTTCTATAAATCACAATCCCACTTAATTAACATATCAAATCTCCAGCCCTAAAAATGATATGTGACAGAGAAGTTTAATTGACGTACGCCACAGGAGTCGTCCGGTTACCTTCTTATTGATGTTATTATGATATCTGTACTGTGAGCAGTATGAGAATCACCAAATCTTGAAGTTTAACCCGCACTGACTAGTCATTAACAAACCAAACAAGGTTGACAGCAACATCAAAAAACAAAAAGCCTCCACAAACATGGTACAGTCTCGGTGATGCTAATTTACATCATCTAAGGCTCTGGCATTCACAAAGATCCATTGAAGAATCCATTCGTTTGCATCCAGATAAACAGACTCCTTTGTGCTCAACTCTTTCATTCTCCTTCATTTGTCTTTCCACCTGCAGTTCATGTGGTCTCCAGCTAGCATTTGGTAGATCTGGTTTCATTAGTAACCCTGGGCGAATGAAAGGCCCCTCTGACTTATTAGCTTTAATTACTCTCTCTTTCACTCTCTCCTCAATATCTCAGAACGTCCCCAGCACTCCTTTAATCTAGACAGACATGCTGGTCTTGGATGATTTCCTCTGAACAAGAAGCCGGTCTGACTAAACGAATTCAACAGTTCAAGGTTGCTATTGTTCCCTTGATGCCACAGGAAAAAAGGTGTGACAGAGAGAAAAGAAGGTTGAAAGACAGAAAAGGAAGAAGAGAAAATAAGAGACAGAAAGGCACTTTCCATTAACAGGAAACAAATTGGTGTCCCATTAATTGTTTGAGCATCACAAATCCCATGTCTTTTGTTGTGAGAATTTAAGTTCATTTTTGTACAAAATATTTTTGAATAAAAAGATGCTGACATATCAAAAATGTTTGCATTAAATTTTTTTTATAAATGTGATACAATCGGCTAAATGTATATTAAATTCAGTGTAGTAAAAGAATATTTTTAATAGTTTTCCTCCATTAAAAAAAAGAAAGTGTCATAAAATCATTCAATTTTCTCAAGTCTGAAAAAATATCAAATATTTGTATGGGAAATATAAGTTCATCAATTCGTTTCACCATTTTGGCTTTTTTATTTTGTAAATTTTGTCTATTTAATTTTTATATAATTAAATGTTTATATAAAATATTTATGATTTAATTATAATATCTGATATTATACATTTGAAATAATAATAGGTTTGATATAATATTTAATGAAATTGCGAACCTCATACAAAACGAATAGCAAATGAAACAGCTCATATAATATTTAATTTGACCTCTTGAGGTTGATGATCAACATTTTCGTCTCTGTGTCTCTGTTCACTGACCATTTGCTGAAAAAGAAAATTGACTTGAAGAGAATCAAGAGTGCAAACAATGACCGGCCAAGGTGACACTCAGATAGCCTGCCATAAAATCTCAAATTAATTAAATATGTACAGTTATAGCCTGAGGCATGTGCGTGAGGATGCCATTAATCTGAACTGATAAATTGCTGAATTTGTGACATTAAATAACACTTCTGTCCTGACACCCTTGAAGGCCTGGCACTGAAAATTACTGTTTGTAAAATATTTGATATGTTGATCCGAAATATTAAATAAACTTACTGTCATTTTTGTATGTTATTAAGTCATCTTGAAATACAATAATTATGGATTCAGTTTATATATGTGTGCTCACATTGGGTGGTTTCTGGTCCAAGTGAAAAAGCCCATCCTCAAATCCCAATGATATTCTGATCGCTATAGATATGTCTCTCACCCAAAGGAAATCTGAGATTTTTCAATCGTAAATCCCAAAAATGAGAAATGTAATAGCATGTTTCCTCACAAGCTGCACAACTGGAGCTATCATTCATATCTGTAGCACAAACAATGCAAGAGCGTATACGTAGGGTTAAGGGTTTGTTTTAATCACTAACCCAAAGCATGAGCAATAATATAATAATAATAATAATGGTTATACTTATTACATTAGACAAAAAAAAAAATACTGCAGAAATTAAAATGTAAACAAGAGACATAATTATCATATAAAGTTCTCTGAAGCAAGAAAAGAGCTGATTAGATGGACAATCAAAGATTTTGTACTAATTTGATCTCAGCACTGCAGCTTTTCTATCAGAATCTTATGTCAGGCAGATCTCATCATGAGGGTGTGTGAATTGGCAAATACACACGCCTACGTTTCCCCGGTCAACAAGTAATTACTATAAACATTCCACATGTCCCTCCTGAACATCCTGTGAAATGAGCAACTATTGAATGTTCATCTATATCCTTTACGACCTTTATGACACATTTACCATCATTAATTAGAGAGTAGCGTGTGGGCTGCACATTTACCTAAGCTTATTGAGTTCCTCGAAGAAAGCAAACGGCTCTGTACGGCGACTTTCATTCTACAGTCTGCAACATAGAAGAGTTCACGAGTCACACAGTCACACAGTGAGTACAGAACATAGAAAGCAACATAATACAAGCAAATCTATAAAGCAGAGAATACTATGCAATGTTCAAAAAAAAATGTATACTTACAAATACATTTATTTTTTATATTTAAAAAATTAATTAATACAAAAATCGAAATATTCCTTTAAAAAAAGCGATCTTATTTAATTACGAATCAAAATAAAGCATTTGAAATGTATGCGTGGTTAAGGTTCGATTTCTAATAATCAAACCCTACAAATCAAACAACCGTCTCTGAGCCCAGACTACACTGACAATCCTCTGATAGCTAGCTCCCTGTGTACAAACCGAAAGGTATAGGCAATACTCAAACCCACCAACATGCAACACTACAGCCATGAAACTAGCAATCAATAATTATTGGAGGAAAAATGATCAAAGAGAGTAAACAAAATAGGTCTCATAGAGATCAACACATGAATCTTTCATTTATAAAAGTCCTCAACTTGTGATTTTACACCAGAAATTTGAGCAAAGGATGTTAGCTTCATAATCCTCAGATTATTTTCTTTTCACGAGTTGCTGGATTTTCAAAATCGGCGCATGCTTTCACATAATCCCCTAGTGCTGAGAAAAATTAATATGGAGGAAAAAACCCACGAGTCTTCTCATTTTGATAATTGACATATTAAATGATGCCTAATTATTTAATCAATTACATTCAATTTATTTCATTAGATGTTTCAACAGCAGAGAGAGAGAGAACAGAGTGGAAAATTGATATATAACGAGAATCAACGTAATAACTTTTAACGGGTATTCTAATTACTTCTGCAAATTGATTGTCTCATCCTAACGGATTTGAGCAGATTCTTGTGGGCACCTCAGCACCTTCATTAGGGGTTGATCTACTGACATTTGTCTGTGTTTGGAATTACTTCATGAAGGGTCCTGTGGCGAAACAACATTTTTTCTGATGAAGTGTTGATTTCTGACAGCTAGCCTGTTTATAAGTGTCATGCTGTTAAAGAGACACTTCTCTGAAAAAGGTTGTATTTAAATTGTCTTTACTGGCAGCGATGTGACCAGCGTGTGTTCTGTAGCTGCACAGAGATAACATTTTGTTTCTGCTTGAAAGAAGCTTTTAAGTGTGCATGACCCATCAATCAATTGGTGTGTTTACAATGTGCAACAAATTTGTGAAAGCCATAAAAAAATCAGATTATTATATTATATAAACTATTTTGAAGTCCACATCAAAATGAATCCTATTTACTTTTTTAAAGCACATTTTCGGTCTTGATGTGCATGAAAAGTGTATGTTATTCCAAATAAAAATCTTACATCAAAATATAACAACTTGCCTCTAATGGCATCAGAAATCCCTCTTGCTTTCCCATGCAACGTCCAATTTTCAGAACCCAATCAATTCCTGATGAATAAAATCAATTGAATAATTGACAACAAATAACTGCTGCTGCTTTGTTTCTGTAAATTGCTTTCAGTATGAAGGCCCTTTCAGAAACGAGCACATTAAATAAGCCTACTGAATGGCAGTTGTTGACATCTGTAAGAATATTAAGATGTAAATGTCATTTAGGAATATAATTCAAAAATGTGTAATTATCGCTACTGAGATTCACATTATTGTTTATACATGACCTTCCTATTGGAAATAAGCTTGTCTTTTTAGATTAAATTGAGGTCAAAAGAACATTAACTACTGACATTTCACTGTGATCCTAACAGCTGCACCTGTCAGTGTTTACTTAACTCAAAAGAAAGGAGCAGCAAACATGACATCGAGTATATTTTCCGTGTGCATTACAGTATTGCAGTACTGCCATGTACAATGAAAGCGGCTCCTCTGAACCCAGAGAACAATTCAAACTCATTTAAAGGGGTCATGACATTGCTAAAAAGAACATTATTTGGTGTATTTGGTGTAATGAAATGTGTTTATGCGGTTTAAAGTAAAAAAAAACACATTATTTTCCACATAATGTACATTATTGTTTCTCCTCTATGCCCCGCCTTTCTGAAACGCGTCGATTTTTACAAAGCTCATCGATCTGAAAAGCGAGGTGTGCTCTGATTGGCCAGCTATCCAGTGCGTTGTGATTGGCCGAATACCTCAAGCATGTGACGAAATGTTACGAACCATTATAAACGAGGCATTTGTTGCATCCAGTGGGGACATAATTACTGATTATAATGACTTATGCTGTCTTTTTACGCGTTGCGTTGCCATCGCGTTGCATGAACATAAAACCATGTCTGTATTTGTGATCGGAGAAATGACAAACAACAAACGCTACTCTACACTGCTCAAAACTCGCGTTTGAATAATCAGTGGTATTTACAGTATTACAGTACTTACAGGCTGTGAGTCATGAAGTGCCAGACTGTCCTTGCAAAGTTGGAATTGCCCCATTTTATAGAAACAGACACCGGCATTGTAGGCTATACTCTTTCAGGAAACAGTCCTCGTCCTCTATAAAATGCGCTGCACACATCTGAATATTTGGGTTGAACTGTTCTGGAGCAGTGTTGTTAATACAACTTAACTACTGATTTCTAGTCGTGTTCACTTTTGGAAGACCAAACAAAGTAGTTTTGCTTTCACAACGAAACACACAGCGTCTTCGCGACATGGCGGCGGCGCCAACAACAATACTACAGCGAGAATCAAAGTTACGCCTTCTTTCTTTGCGTGAACATTTGGGCGGCGTTATGCAAATCTTCCCACATAGTGACGTAGACATGTGGGGGCATGTTAGAACGAGCCGTTTTAGGTAGGCATGGTTGACTTAACTTTTATAAAGAATATCTCTTTGAATTTGAGACTTTAGTCTTTGCAACTTTACAGATCTTCTTTATACACCAAGAGCTTGTAACACTTCAAAGAGAAAGGAAAAATTGAAATTGCATCATATGACCCCTTTAAGTATCATCCTTTTGATTAATGAAAATGGGTATGAGACAAATTTTGACATCCAGCAAGAATATAGCAATAAAATGAATGTGGATAACATTTCAGATCATCTGGCCTTGGAAGAATTTGATGAGAAATGTTTGAGATCCCTGACCTTTGAATGCAGACTTTGGTATCTTGGCCAATCTGAACTGAATTTTGAGATCTCTTCTGACTCTCTAGAGAATAAACATGAGATTACCTAGGTCTTTTTCAAGGTAAAAATACAAAAAAAGGTTTTATTTATTCATTTGGTTGGTTAGGAAATTGTAATTGTTTTGTATAGTACTGTTCTTTTGGATTCTATAACAATAATTCATAAAAATTGAAAATTATGAAAAAGTGAGACATTTCATCTTCATTTGCACTCCACTTAATCTCACTGTGGTCTACTAGAATCATTTTGTGATTTTCTTTTCCTTACTTGTCTGCACCTTCTCCAAAAAAGCAAAACAAAATACATGGACATTAAAAACATTCCTACCCAAAGCATGTAGCATAAAATATTACTGCTAAAGGAAGTTTATATTTGTGACAAACTGAGGCATGAAATGAAAATAAACTGCTTCGAAGGAATTCATCTCATAGTGATATATAATAAAGCTTACATGACAATCATACATTTATTTCAATAAATTCATTTCGATCCCCATTCCACCTACACTGAAATATCCAATAACTCTTAAATCTAGCTTATCTTCATGTGCAGCCTCCGACAACGTCTCAGACTATAAAACTCTCCAACTCAAGACATGGCAAAGAAAACGAATCAGTGAAACCCGCCAATAAAAGAATGATTAGAATGATTACAAACGTACACCATCAACTTCCAACATTCCTCACGACACACATCAGCCTCCTTCATTATCACAACTTCATCACGTTAGATTTAAGGGTGGAAACCTTGTTTGGATGATGGAGTACTGTAATTATAGACTTCGCTGTCCTCATTGCTCACAGGTGTTGGGACCAAATTATGGAGAATGAAAATAATTAATCCCTGTGCAGGCTAAAGAGGAACGCTGCGCTATGGGGGTTGATGGAGGTGGGGGGGACGAAACCTGATCATGAAGATGGATGGATATTTCTAAATTCATTTAAACTTGAGGGCTGCGTTTTGAGTATAAATATTGGTTTTATTGTATAGTGGATGTATACTATGTAGGGAACATGGATTTGGCATCCACGTTGCGCATGCAGACACTCTAGACTTACACAAGTTGCAGCATAATGAAAGTAGCAACAGATCTTTTCTTCAGGATTGTGACGTACATCTGAGAGAAAACGTCACCTGAGAAGGAAAGTGGTTTCAGAGGAGGAACGAGTTTTGATGTCAGATTACAAAGACAAGCATTTCTGAGGAATAACATGCAACAATGAATAGTATGTATTAGTGCCATAAAAAGGGTCTATTTACACTTGAACAAAGCATTTAAAGATTGATCAAATTACAGACATCGGTTATAAATTGGGTGCATTTAGATCAATAAGAGAAGTTGTCTAATGTTCAAAAAACATCACATATGAATGCATAAACATGTGTTTTATGGCCCAGGGAAATGTATCTGTTACGCTTCTCTGTTAAGGTTTTAAATCAGTATTTTAGAGTTGCATAGAGCTCAGTAGAGGTTAATGCCATCTTTGATGCTTAACAGGGATGAAATCTTCATTTAGTCCTTTCAGTTTTGACAGATGCGATTCAAAACCGTCACATTTTAAAAGGTCCCCTTCGGTCTGGAGATAACTGTCTGACTGTAGCCGCAGCATCAGCGTCTGTCACATTTATAAAGGGATTCAAACAGTCTGTTAGCCAGCGATTTGCCAGTTGCTGCAAGCATTTGGCTTCAAAAGGGATGTCTGAAACTGACGATAAATTGTGTTTTGTAATGTTCAGACACTTTGAACAATTAAATGTTTATCTTCATTTAGTTTTGTTTTACATCTTTGATCTGCTTCTTTCTTCTCTATCTGCCCAAAAGACAACTAACTGCTCAGAGGTTGCTCTTTCGTTAGGAAATGTAAAAGAAGTTCTCAGTTATATATCATTTCAGTTTCAACTTTCTCAGATGTTTCTCCTAAAGAAAGAAATACTGTAAGACAACTGTTGATATACAGTAAGAGATTTAAGGTTAACATACACTCAAAAGTTCACAAGTTTGTGGTCAGTAAGAATTAAAAAAAATAAATCAATGCTTATTATTCTGCGTGCACTCTTAAAAACAAATGTGCTTCATGATGCCATAGAAGAACCTAAATGGTTCCATAAAGAACCTTTAACATCTGAAGAACCTTTCTGTTTCACAAAAGGTTCTTTGTGGCGAAAGAAGGTTCTTCCGATTATAAAAAGGTAAGAAAGAGATGGTTCTTTAAAGAACCTTTGACTGAATGGTTCTTTGTGGAACCAAAAATGGTTCTTCTATGGCATCGCTTGAAGAACCTTTTGAAGCACCTTTATTTTTAAGAGTGTGTGACAGTAAAGACATTCATAATGTTACAAAATAATGCATTTTCTATTCATCAAAAAAAAAAGAAATCCTGAAAACAAAATGAATCACAGTTTCCACAAAAATACGAATGTGAACCTGTTCTTAAATGGCAAATAATCAGAAATATTTCATGAGCATCAAATCAGCATATTAGAATGATTTCTGAAGGATCATGTGACACTGAAGACTGCAGTAATGATGCTGAAAATTCAGCTGCGCATCACAGGAATAAATTACATTTTAAAAGTATTAAAATAAATCTATTTTAAATTGTAATGATATTTCACAATATTACTGTTTACTGTATTTTTGATCAAATAAATACAGACTTGATAAGCATGAGACTTTTGAAAACATTTAAAAATCTTTCTGCTCCTGAATTTTTAGTGAAGCTCAGTTATGTGCAGTGTTGGGCAGTAACTAATTACTAGTTACTGACTGTAATGAGACTGCTTTTTGTAGTAACTAGTAGTGTAACTAATTACTAATATGATTTCAGTAATAATATTACAGTTCCCATCCATAAAACAGCTAGTTACTTA
>NW_015505672.1:259375-272714 GCF_001515645.1 Sinocyclocheilus grahami
CTTTCACAACGAAACACACAGCGTCTTCACGACATGGCGGCGGCGCCAACAACAATACTACAGCGAGAATCAAAGTTACGCCTTCTTTCTTTGCGTGAACATTTGGGCGGCGTTATGCAAATCTTCCCACATAGTGACGTAGACATGTGGGGGCATGTTAGAACGAGCCGTTTTAGGTAGGCATGGTTGACTTAACTTTTATAAAGAATATCTCTTTGAATTTGAGACTTTAGTCTTTGCAACTTTACAGATCTTCTTTATACACCAAGAGCTTGTAACACTTCAAAGAGAAAGGAAAAATTGAAATTGCATCATATGACCCCTTTAAGTATCATCCTTTTGATTAATGAAAATGGGTATGAGACAAATTTTGACATCCAGCAAGAATATAGCAATAAAATGAATGTGGATAACATTTCAGATCATCTGGCCTTGGAAGAATTTGATGAGAAATGTTTGAGATCCCTGACCTTTGAATGCAGACTTTGGTATCTTGGCCAATCTGAACTGAATTTTGAGATCTCTTCTGACTCTCTAGAGAATAAACATGAGATTACCTAGGTCTTTTTCAAGGTAAAAATACAAAAAAAGGTTTTATTTATTCATTTGGTTGGTTAGGAAATTGTAATTGTTTTGTATAGTACTGTTCTTTTGGATTCTATAACAATAATTCATAAAAATTGAAAATTATGAAAAAGTGAGACATTTCATCTTCATTTGCACTCCACTTAATCTCACTGTGGTCTACTAGAATCATTTTGTGATTTTCTTTTCCTTACTTGTCTGCACCTTCTCCAAAAAAGCAAAACAAAATACATGGACATTAAAAACATTCCTACCCAAAGCATGTAGCATAAAATATTACTGCTAAAGGAAGTTTATATTTGTGACAAACTGAGGCATGAAATGAAAATAAACTGCTTCGAAGGAATTCATCTCATAGTGATATATAATAAAGCTTACATGACAATCATACATTTATTTCAATAAATTCATTTCGATCCCCATTCCACCTACACTGAAATATCCAATAACTCTTAAATCTAGCTTATCTTCATGTGCAGCCTCCGACAACGTCTCAGACTATAAAACTCTCCAACTCAAGACATGGCAAAGAAAACGAATCAGTGAAACCCGCCAATAAAAGAATGATTAGAATGATTACAAACGTACACCATCAACTTCCAACATTCCTCACGACACACATCAGCCTCCTTCATTATCACAACTTCATCACGTTAGATTTAAGGGTGGAAACCTTGTTTGGATGATGGAGTACTGTAATTATAGACTTCGCTGTCCTCATTGCTCACAGGTGTTGGGACCAAATTATGGAGAATGAAAATAATTAATCCCTGTGCAGGCTAAAGAGGAACGCTGCGCTATGGGGGTTGATGGAGGTGGGGGGGACGAAACCTGATCATGAAGATGGATGGATATTTCTAAATTCATTTAAACTTGAGGGCTGCGTTTTGAGTATAAATATTGGTTTTATTGTATAGTGGATGTATACTATGTAGGGAACATGGATTTGGCATCCACGTTGCGCATGCAGACACTCTAGACTTACACAAGTTGCAGCATAATGAAAGTAGCAACAGATCTTTTCTTCAGGATTGTGACGTACATCTGAGAGAAAACGTCACCTGAGAAGGAAAGTGGTTTCAGAGGAGGAACGAGTTTTGATGTCAGATTACAAAGACAAGCATTTCTGAGGAATAACATGCAACAATGAATAGTATGTATTAGTGCCATAAAAAGGGTCTATTTACACTTGAACAAAGCATTTAAAGATTGATCAAATTACAGACATCGGTTATAAATTGGGTGCATTTAGATCAATAAGAGAAGTTGTCTAATGTTCAAAAAACATCACATATGAATGCATAAACATGTGTTTTATGGCCCAGGGAAATGTATCTGTTACGCTTCTCTGTTAAGGTTTTAAATCAGTATTTTAGAGTTGCATAGAGCTCAGTAGAGGTTAATGCCATCTTTGATGCTTAACAGGGATGAAATCTTCATTTAGTCCTTTCAGTTTTGACAGATGCGATTCAAAACCGTCACATTTTAAAAGGTCCCCTTCGGTCTGGAGATAACTGTCTGACTGTAGCCGCAGCATCAGCGTCTGTCACATTTATAAAGGGATTCAAACAGTCTGTTAGCCAGCGATTGGCCAGTTGCTGCAAGCATTTGGCTTCAAAAGGGATGTCTGAAACTGACGATAAATTGTGTTTTGTAATGTTCAGACACTTTGAACAATTAAATGTTTATCTTCATTTAGTTTTGTTTTACATCTTTGATCTGCTTCTTTCTTCTCTATCTGCCCAAAAGACAACTAACTGCTCAGAGGTTGCTCTTTCGTTAGGAAATGTAAAAGAAGTTCTCAGTTATATATCATTTCAGTTTCAACTTTCTCAGATGTTTCTCCTAAAGAAAGAAATACTGTAAGACAACTGTTGATATACAGTAAGAGATTTAAGGTTAACATACACTCAAAAGTTCACAAGTTTGTGGTCAGTAAGAATTAAAAAAAATAAATCAATGCTTATTATTCTGCGTGCACTCTTAAAAACAAATGTGCTTCATGATGCCATAGAAGAACCTAAATGGTTCCATAAAGAACCTTTAACATCTGAAGAACCTTTCTGTTTCACAAAAGGTTCTTTGTGGCGAAAGAAGGTTCTTCCGATTATAAAAAGGTAAGAAAGAGATGGTTCTTTAAAGAACCTTTGACTGAATGGTTCTTTGTGGAACCAAAAATGGTTCTTCTATGGCATCGCTTGAAGAACCTTTTGAAGCACCTTTATTTTTAAGAGTGTGTGACAGTAAAGACATTCATAATGTTACAAAATAATGCATTTTCTATTCATCAAAAAAAAAAGAAATCCTGAAAACAAAATGAATCACAGTTTCCACAAAAATACGAATGTGAACCTGTTCTTAAATGGCAAATAATCAGAAATATTTCATGAGCATCAAATCAGCATATTAGAATGATTTCTGAAGGATCATGTGACACTGAAGACTGCAGTAATGATGCTGAAAATTCAGCTGCGCATCACAGGAATAAATTACATTTTAAAAGTATTAAAATAAATCTATTTTAAATTGTAATGATATTTCACAATATTACTGTTTACTGTATTTTTGATCAAATAAATACAGACTTGATAAGCATAAGAGACTTTTGAAAACATTTAAAAATCTTTCTGCTCCTGAATTTTTAGTGAAGCTCAGTTATGTGCAGTGTTGGGCAGTAACTAATTACTAGTTACTGACTGTAATGAGACTGCTTTTTGTAGTAACTAGTAGTGTAACTAATTACTAATATGATTTCAGTAATAATATTACAGTTACCATCCATAAAACAGCTAGTTACTTAGTTACTGTTGATGCCTCAACCCCTACTGATTTTAAATCCAACAATCCAATAATTCCTAGATTTATTTTCATAATTTTCACGACTCGCACAGGCACATGAAGTCACCAGTGCATCAGGAAATCTTGGAATATGGAAAAGCTTACATTCAGGGGATGGAAATATTGCCATTACACTGTTTTTGTCAGGAGAAAAGTTAATCTGAACACAGATGTGTAAGTTGTAGCATTACTTTACTCTTGCCCACCCACATCCCTCTGATATTATATTGCTATAATTAAAAATCTTAAGAACTGATTTCTTTTACTTAAAAGAACTTATGTGAACACTTTTACTTAAAAGTCACTATCAATCACCATTGAGTGTTTGTAAAAACTTCTGGCTGCGATCCGATGTAGATTTTGGTCAAATAATGAGGCAGAAATATATTGTTAGTAACATTTTAGAAGAATTATATGGGGAAGATACACAATTACAACTTCTGTGGAGTGTGAAGGAAAAGTAATGTAACTAGTAGTCTAACTAATTACTGTTGGCTGGCAGATAGTAATAAGTAAAGTAATAATATTACTTTTTAAAGGAGTAACTAGCAACAAGTAATAAATTACATTATTGGAGTAACGAGCCCAACACTGGTTTCGCGTTTGGATGAGAAATGTTTGAGATCTAAAATTCTAGTGGATTGTAAGATCACTAACATCCATTTTCTAACAAGAAACATCTAAGAAGTAATATACTTAATCAAAAGTCTCCATTTGTCCTCAATTTACTCTCAAGGAATAACAACTGAGATACCATTTGTAATTTTTCTTACCTGTGAGCTGCATTTTCACCTCTCAGCAGTGGCTGATGAGACTTCATAGGGTTTTCATAATTGACATGTCCTAGTTTCATGAAGAAAAATTGTTTGTAAACACAAACAACGCAATATGGGGAAAAAAGACTAATGCCATCTTTATTGAAATAGTACTCACAGCAGTTGTTTAATTCTACACGGATAATATAATAAAATTAAGTTAAAATTTAGAGCATCAATTTATCATCTCATCTATCATTATACACCTTAACAAATATTTTGAAAGCTGCCCAGTGCTTTGGATCTCCCCTATGGACTTTCAAAGCATCCCATTACAAGGAGAGTGACATTGGGAAATATGCTGAAGGTGTTTGATTTCACCTAGATCATCAGTAATTTCTGTTTGTGTGTGCGTTATTACTTTATGCCATTGTATAAGATATGAGTTCTGTTTATATCCTCAGGCTACTCATTCTGCTCTTTGATTTACTTCCCCGTGACTCCGCGCGTGTGTGTGTGTGTGAGAGTGTGTGTGTGTGGACACACTCCCACTTGTAATCAGCAGGGTCATTTGCCTTACAGCCTCTGATGCATTAAACTTTCATTGTCCAGAGTAAGTGTTTGTATGTGTGCGGTAGCAAATAAATCTTCACTTCGACCATCAGGAGTACTTGTAAATCTTGGTTGTCTCACGATACATACGCTCAGGTTCCAGCTCTGGAATTACAGCAAGACAAATGGGAATTCTGGCTCCATTACCTCTGTAATTAAGGTCTGTGGGAGTTTTCTCACATGCACGGTTATTTATTCTGCCCAGTTCTGATACCCCAATAAGCTGAGGTTTATGACAGGTGATCCTCTTCGAGTGTGGATGTTTGTGATTAAAACAGGAGACCCAAATTTGTATGTGATGTGTTTCATCAGATGAGGAAAGTGACATTAATAAAACATACTCTTTCCTTTTTCTCTCAATATTTTTCTCATGTTAGCTTTAGTTTTCACTGCTGTCCAGCTGTTTCACAACCCTGAGGAGCACCATGAATATTTCACCATCCAATATCTCAAACAGCCGCACGTCTCCCTCACTAGCTCAAATCACATGAGCATGTTTACCCACATGCAACCTAAAGTCCATGACCTAAAGCGTGTATAATCTTTGCATGACAACATATTAAAGTAATAGTTCACCCAAAAATTTGCTAAAAATTTTATCACATTCAGGTCATCCAATATCTAGATGGGTTTTTGTTCATCAGAACAGATTTGGAGAAATTTAGCATTACATAACTTCATCATCCTATAGATCCTCTGCAGTGAATGGGTGCCGTCAGAATGAGAGCTCAAATAGCTGATTAAAACATCACAATAATCTGCAAGTAATCCACACCACTCCAGTCCATCAATCAAGAAACAAATCCATCAAGATGTTTGAAACTTCAAACCATTGCTTTCTGCTAAAATATGAGTCCTCGATCTAAAATATTGCTTTCTCCTTTCTCCATGATCCCCAAAATAATAAATTTCTTAATATTTTTGCCTAATTTTATTGGAACAAAATTTTAAACATCCTTTCTTGAGACGATGTTGTTGTTTTTTTTTCCGTTTTAAGCACAAACATCATAATTAAATTTGGTTAGATTTATGGTTAAAAATAATTGGCCACAGAGGTTAGAAACTAAATTAGACATTTTCTAAAAACACATTTTAATATCTCAATTTACCAAATGCATTTTGTTTTAGAATGTTTAGACATATTATTGGGGGGAAAAATACTAATTAAAAATGATTTTTGCAGTGGAAAAATCTGAAGGTGCTCACACTTTCACTGCTGATACATTTTCCAGTGCCACTAATGCTCATTAAATGTTCTAATTTATACGTAGCAGGCTTTAGATCCATATTTCAATTAACATTCGTGATTAATCAATGTAATGGCCATATTGAGGGTAATGAGGTGTATGCAAGTCAGGACGTGTTGAACAGGTGGTGTGATAGCTGGAACATGATTTAATCAGAGATGGATCTCCCTTGCACACACACACACACACACACACACACACACACACACAACATCAGAAGTCTGGCAGATTCAAAATAGCATACTACCAACACTACTCATACTATTTATACAGTATACAATATGCAAAATATGTAAATTTTCTCTAAGCATATACCGCACATTTACTGTATGTGTAAATTGACCTTCCATATATGGTCTGTTATATTGGTGATAGAAATATCAATAAGATTAAAAATTAAAAATAAAAAAAACATTTAGTAGACTCTTTGAGTTGCATGTTTAATTCAGTAAGTACTGTTCAGTTTTAATTTTAGAAATAAAAATGTTGTGCATTATTAACTCTTTTTATAGAAATGTCTTGATTTGATCACACTGCCAAAAGTTAAAGGAGTAATTCACCGCTGGAAAGATGGTGTTTTAATAAAAGTTGGCTGTATGCTTGGAAGTCAGTGCTACACATCTAGAGAAAACAGAGAAAAAGGGCTATGGTGGAAAAGGGTAAGAGAACTTCAACTCCCATAATGCACTCTATAGCTACAGCTATACTTAACTATAGCTATAGTTTTCAAAAAAGACCTGGAGCTGTCACAGGTTCGCCGATGATGCATTTGACTGACAAATAAACATGGATATCTTGGTGCAGGTAACAGAAAAATAATGCACTTTATCTATTTACTGACATTGTAACAATCAGCAAACTTACCCTATAAGTAAAACATGCTTAAAAATTGTGACAGATATCAGTTCTGGTTAATCCGTCACACTGAAAATGGAAGGTCAAGTTCAGTGCATTGCATTGTGGAAGTTCTCTGCGCAATTTGCTCTGATAATTTGCTTACTATACTATACCACAAAAGTGCAAAAACAGTGCCTGTGCTCTTAAAATGTCTTTCAAGTTACACTCTCTCTTGTTTGGATCCTTTCCTTCATCCTGTATCTAATGAAGCATATACGTGAATGAGAAGAGAGGACAAGAAAGAAGCAGAGCAAAGAGCAAAGCTGAATATTAAAGTGAGGGAGAAAGACCCAAAGACAAAGAAGAAAAGTGAAAGACCATAAAGAAAAAGAAAAAGACAGATTTTCTTTTGATTTGAGGTGGAATTCTACACGCATTTCTAAAACACAGATGGGGTCGGACTTTTAAGCATGTTTAATAGATCTACTAAATAATACTGATGCTTACCTTAGCAAGCCCCACTAATAATGCTAGTAATATGAATGTAGTGGCATTATTTCAAGGACACACTGAACTTCATCACTTTTCTTTTCAGTCTCACCGGAAAAATAAATACTTCACACCACTGAAGTACTTAAACACAATCAGCTAGGCCTCATTCAAAATGAATTCCTATCCACATTAAAATCAAATGCAAATGCTGTAAATGCATATGCTAATGGTGTCCAACTCTTAAAATAAATGAAAAAGTGAATTATTTCTCATCTTAAATGCTAATGGATTCTAATTCTCAAGTAAATGGAATAACATACGGATTCTAGTACTAATAAAAAAAGGGAAACTGGATTCTAATTCTGATTAAATTCAAATTAAATAAAAAAGCCAGTTGCTTCGAATTCAAAATTTAAATGACACTGGATTCTAATAATGTATAAAAAAAAATTCTGATAAAGTTTGAAGTTGTTTGAATTAATTCAAATTAATTTATCATCATTGATAGTTGTTATGTAGATGAACTGATCTGATCCAAATATATTGTCTTCTGTAGAGATGCTTTATAGCTGAATCAAATTGGTTTCATAATTGATGAACTTTGCAACATTGATACTGTTATTGACTCGAGTTAAATGACACCATTATATTCTGTAGGGCTAATGTAAATATACACAAATTTTTTATTAATTTTAATCCTAATTCTAAAATATGTATTATGTCTATACTGTGCACATATACTGAGAATTTCTCCAGGCGTCCATCATTCACCTGATGGCTTGTGGTCCAGAAGACAAATGAGATTAAATTTGGACAATTATCAGGAGTTTCTGTTTGCTCTATGTGGCTCCAGTCTTTGTATGTCTCACTCTGAGCCAAACAGCACCTTCGAACACACCCCACTCATCTGTTACACACTCTCACACACACTGCAGGCACACAGTCACAAACGGCGGTCAAGAGCTTGGTCACAGAGCAGGATTACAGAATCAAACAAGGTTTGTCAAGAGACATGCATCATCACAAGATATATTAAAGGGGTCATATGATGCAATTTCAATTTTTCCTTTCTCTTTGGAGTGTTATAAGCTCTTGGTGCATAAAGAAGATCTGTAAAGTTGCAAAGACTAAAGTCTCAAATCCAAAGAGATATTCTTTATAAAAGTTAAGTCAACCACGCCTACCTAAAACGGCTCGTTATAACACGCCCCCACATGTCTATGTCACTATGTGGGAAGATTTGCGTAACGCCGCCCAAATGTTCACGCAAAGAAAGAAGGCGTAACTTTTAGTCTCACTGTAGTATTGTTGCCGCTGCCGCCATGTCGTGAAGACGATGTGTGCTTCGTTGTGAAAGCGAAACTACTTAGTTTGGTCTTCCAAAAGAGGACGATATCCGCTTCGTCATGCCTAGAGCTGATCCGTGCTGGTCGCTGAGGGAATACATCAACTTTCACCGTGGACAAAGCGGAGTCCAGCCTGCCTCAGCTCACTCTATCCCGGCCTCAGCGCAGGCTAAGCCGGGGCTTCCCCTTATGCTAGGCCGTTGTGTTTTTCGTTGCCACTGATGATTCAAACGCGAGTTTTGGGCAATAGAGTAGCACTTGTTGTTTGTCATTTCTCCGATCACAAATGCAGACAGAGTTTTATGTTTACGCGGCGCGATGCAATGCAACGCAATGCGTAAAAAGACAGTATAATTCATTATAATCAGTAATTATGTCCCCACTGGATGCAACAAATGCCTCGTTTGTAATGGGTTTTAATGTTTATGTCTCGTCGCTCTGGCCGGACATGGCATCAACAGTATGTGAGAGGGCGTAACATTTCCATCTCACGCTTGAGGTATTCGGCCAATCACAACGCACTGGATAGCTGGCCAATCACAGCACACCTCGCTTTTTCAGACCGATGAGCTTTGTAAAAATCGATGCGTTTCAGAAAGGCGGGGCATAGAGGAGAAACAATAATGTACAGTATGTAGAAAATAATGTTTTTTTTTTTACTTTAAACCACATAAACACATTTCATTACACCAAATACACAAAATAATGTTCTTTTTAGCAGCATCATATGACCCCTTTAAGTTGTTATCCACAGTAACTAAGCGAAGACTTAAGGCTCTTTCACACAACTTACACAAACATACTGTCCCCGCTTTGGCCAACTGTAACAACTGTAAAAGATAATGTCTCAAAAGGACATTTTCTGTGGTTTCCATCAAGAAAGTGCAACGTATGCAATTTGACAACAAAAGCATGAGCTTTTGAACTTTTGTTTTGATACACAAAAGTACACCAATCATCAAACAACAAAGAAAGCTTAAAAAAAAAAAAAGGAAAGTAAAAAATACTATTGGTTCTCCTTTGGGAGGTGCGAGTTTTAATCCGGCTGATATGTGTTCCCTTTCTGGATCCCATACAGTAAAGTTGCAAAAAGCTCTGAAAATAGATTTAAAAAAAAAAAGACTTCTGAATCTGTTATACACATGCTAATGGCTCCATTAGTTTGATAAAATAATAAACAATAAATAATATGAGCGTTAACTGTTATTACTTTCCTCAGTTGTTTATATTTCTCCAGTGTGTACAGTTTTTGAGATGTTTTTTGGCAAATATGTGTGTCTTTGCACTTAGTGAAATGTCTGCCAAATCAGTGGGAGGTCTGTGAGCCTGTTTGCAAGTAGACGCTCACAAGCCACACTAGATTAGCAAAGCAGAACGATGTGCTGAACTAAATGTTTTTGATGACTTCTATCTTCGTTATTATTTGTGATTTCTACGACTGGTGTGCTGGATGTACACAAACATACAAATTATATTCCCAGAATAAAGCTCTATATTAAAGGATAATACTAGTCAAGGTTTGTTTGTTTTTGTTTTGTTTTTTTTATACAAAAAAAATAATATTTTGGCCTGCTTTTGAGTTCTTAAAGCTGCAGTACACTCTCAGAAAAAGGTACAAAAGCTGTCACTTGGGGGGAAGGTATAAATATGTACCATTAAGGTACTAATATGTACAATTTAGGTACTAATAATTTTAGCCCCTTAGCATTCCTGTAAAATTTGCCTAATACGCCTAAAACGACAGTAGAATGCTAACAGGTTATGGTACTTTCTATGCACCCTTTAGGGGTAAATAAAGTACAGCGTTTCCCACAGACTTACACTCGATGTGTAGCGGCACTTCCCCCAGGGGAAATATATATATATATATATACACACACACACACACACACATACAGTACATTCACATTTACAACTCTGCTCTGCTCTCATGTTTATTCAACAAAGTTAAAGCCTTTTGGAAAATGGATTTGTGGTGGTCAGTTTTGATATTGTGGCGGCCCGCCACAAATAAATCAATGTATGGGAAACACTGAAGTACAAATGTGTACATTTTGAAAGGGTACTGCCCCAGTGACAGCTTTTGTAATTTTTTCAGTGAGTGTACAGCGACCCAAAAAGGTATTTGGACTAAGTCACATTTAAAAAGGTACACTACCATTCAAAAATGTAAGTCAGAAAGATTTTTTTAATGTTCAATATTCTCTTCTGCTCACCAAGCCTGCACTTATTTGATCAAAAATAAAACAGTAACATAGTGAAATATTAATACAATTTAAAATAACCGTTTTGCATTTTAGTATATGTTAAAATGTAATTTATTGCTATGATTGCTATGATTCAAAGCTCAATTTTCAGCATCATTACTCCAGTTTTTTTTTCAGAATTCATTCTAATATGCTGATTTTGTGCTCTTTAAAACATTTATTATTATTATCAATGTTGAAAGCAATTGTGCTGCTTAATATTTTCTTAATTATTTTTTAGGATTCTTTGATGAATAGAACGATCAAAAGAACAGCATTTATTTTTAATATAAATATTCTGTAACATTAGAAATGTCTTTACCGTCAAAATAAAAGCATTAACTTCCTTTAAAAAATGACCCCATACTTTTAAACATTAACGTTTATGAATGTCAGTGCACTGGTAATTTAATACATTTATTTTACAGAAAAAAGCACAAGCATACTTTTCAAGTGAAATATTTCACGAAAAATATGCTTATGTATAAAAAACACATACTTTTTACATCAAAAACACCATTTGAAGTCATTATGCAAAAACAAAAAAAATGGTATTTGTTCTGTAGGCACCACTTGGTTTTCTATTTCGACTAATGCAAAAGACGTTTATACATTTTCAAGTCTATAAGCTGCATTGATGGTAGACCGTTTCAAAGGGAGTTAGACAGTTTCATGATTCGTGGTGTTTTCAGAGCAAAGCACGAAGTATAGAAAGGTGTAGACAAAGAGAATATTACTTTGAATCCAGGTTAGTTTCCAGCTTACCTAAAGGGGTCAACTTGGATTGAGAGACCCTAAATTGCTGCAGAGGGATTTTGAGGATTTGGATGTAACTCAATCACGCAATCCTCAAAATGACCTTGGATTAGGTTCCTCTGAGGACTCGCCGGGATCGTTCCACTCTCAGTGTAGCTCTAATGGAGCCCGTCTACTCTAGCCCCCTGCTGGCTACCTACTTTGAATAGATACAAATGATGAGTGATAAACCTCACAGAACATTACAGAGCACGGTAATCTCCCCTCAGTCTCAGAATGTTTGTGGAAAAGCGAAGTACGCCTCTTCATTGCCACATTTCTCCACTCCAGTGAAGCGAGCGTAACCTCCCTGTGCTCTCTGGAGAGACGGCTGGCCATTTCGTAGTTTATTTGATTTCCAAGTATTTATTCTCTCTTTCTCTGCCCACTCCAGTTGTTCTGATCCGTGTCGGAGTCAGGGAGAGGCATTAGCTTTTCCAATCTGACAAATCCTAATTAAAGTCCCCTAAAGCGTGGCACTTGACATACTATCTCTCACTCTCTCAATCTCCCTCATCCTCTCTCTCTCTCCGACTGGAGGGATTTATGGCAGGGGATTCATACCAAAACCCTGTCACACTTCTAATACAGCACTTGGAGCAATCATCCACTCTTTAGGACCACGTGGAAAGAGAGATGGTTTCCTGACCTCAGCCATTCTCAATATGTAGTACGTTTTCATGTATATATATATATATATATATATATATATATATTAGGGATGTGCATCTCATGACTCAGGCCGATACGATACGCATCTCGATGCATAGCCAACAATACGATACATTAAAGATACATATGAAGCAGTTACCAATGCGATGTGATTTACCCCTATTACGATGCAGTGCGATTTTCGATTCGATTCAATTCAACAAAATGCGAATCGATGCTATATGATGCAATGGAGAAAATATTATCACTTTTAATGCCTCGAGGCCTGTTTCATAAAACAAGTTAACCAAATAAGCCAGGCTTATTTCAGTTAGTCTGACTATCATTATTTAATTATCAAATTATTTGGTTCCATAAAGCAAATTTAACACAGGCCTAGATCAAGCTTAGTCACTGTGGCAACTTATGCTGGGAAACTAACCTGGTCTAAAGCAGGCTAACTGTCAGACTAAGCTAAGCTCCTCTACTGACCAATGGGAACATAATGATATTACCAATGTCTCACATACTATTATTTGACTTTTTATTACAGTTTCTAGTCATGCAGCCGTACTCTCTGGTTTTATTACAGCTGTACCTTTTATAGTTTGCAGAACAGACAGTCTAAAATTGCTCTTTAAAACATTAAAATAACTAAATTAAAAGTTAAAATCACTGAATTAAAAATGAAAATAAATAATAAAGAAAATGACCATTTTAACTGCTATAAGAAACACAAATTAACTCATTTGAGCTTAGTAATTAGTACTGTAGCCTACTAGCCTACTAGATTGAGAAATCAATCTACATATAACATATTGGTCACTTTCTAAATAATAAAAGTACAGCACATCCACTAGTAATTACATATAAATGAATCGGTTTTTATTTTACCGATGCAAATATGTTAGAAACGATGCATCGCGATATAAATG
>NW_015505672.1:272918-343817 GCF_001515645.1 Sinocyclocheilus grahami
ATCGGGGAATCGGGGAATCTTTCCATCCCTATATATATATATATATATATATATATATATATATATATATATATATATATATATATATAATACTATATTAATATCCTTGATAAAATATTAAACTCAAGCGTTTTAGAAATTGTAATTTTTCATTTATTTTATATATATTCTAAATGTATTATTATTAAATGGGTGTTTCCATAAATTTTGCTTATTCTAATCAAATGTTTTAAAGAAATCACATTTTCTTGAGAATATTGTTTTAATTAGTAATCAATTTATAGATTGTTCCTGTCCTCAATATCACATTCTATCCTTTTAATCTTTTATAAATTCCCTTTTACTAACAAAAGCCAGTTTCTAATGGCATCATCATTAAAGAAGTGATCATTTTGGTGAGAAAAAAAAACCCCGGACAAACACCAGTAAGTATTAGAAACGAATTCTGCAATGTTTTGCAGTATTAGCCAGTTTGTTTCACTATTAAAATGTTCCATCTAATTAGTTAAACAGCAATGAAGCATGAAGCAAAATAAATGTCCATCCCTCACTGAACAGTGGCTAACTTGGAATTAACAAGTTAATAACCGGCTACCATTGTAAATAAAGTTTGACCAGAGCTTATTTCAGAAAGCCTGGTGTTCCTTGTTAAAGAAATAGTTCCTTAAATTGCAACACAAGCATATGCATTTTTAAAAAAGTACTGTATAACAGGAATGACCCACCTCCTGACTCACCAAGATATGGAAACATCTATGCTCTTATTGCTTTTTATGAAGACAGAACATAAACCCTGCTGGACTGATAGGAAAGTTCTGTTCAAAGAAAAGAAACAGCTCAGGTACTCTGAAAATCTGTTTGCATTTGCAAATTCCAAAAATATAAATATAAATTCACTCCTCTGAAGTGCTAGCTGAAGGTTCATGCATGTTTGTAGAATTATCGCCTGTAAATATTGATATAGACCTCAAAGGCCAGTGGAATGAGGGAGAACCATAAGAATTGTTCTGTCTCCCCCTATGGAAACTACATGGAAGTGCAGGGTGAAGACTTAATGTATCCAAATGTATTTCATAAATATGAAACTTTGGCATATTAATATGCCTATAGAGTTAAACATTTAAAGTATGGCATCAATGCATTTTTAATTGATAAACATTTACAATATATACTACAAGCAACACATTTCACTGAAAATATCAGAGGTATTTTTATATTATGTGATAAACTACTATGTAATTGTTTGACCCTTTCGTCAAAAGTTTAACAAAATATTTGTTAAAATATTTATATGCTGTATATAATTAGCATGCTAATACAATAGCGATGAAAAGGGATTTCCGATTTTCCTCACAACTACCAGCAACAAAGTAATTAACTCAAACATCTAAAATTAGATTCCAGAAAAAAAGAGACAGGAAAAAATATATATCTTCAAGCAGCATGAGAGAATACAACTACAAAAACCGCTCACAGAGAGGAATTCTCACAGATAGAGAGATTGCAGTGGAGTGCTTGTATACCAGTGTACTGCATTGCTCCTAAAGACACATGCAAACGTATTCCACAAGTTCATGTTCATATGAATGCATAACCTGGGTTATGGAAAAGGTGGACAAATATGGCACTAGACATTCCGTCCCCCCCACTTTTGAAATGATGGCTACGCCCCTGAGTGCTTGTATACCAGTGTACTGCATTGCTCCTAAAGACACATGCGAACGTATTCCACAAGTTCATGTTCATATGAATGCATAACCTGGGTTATGGAAAAGGTGGACAAATATGACTCGTTATCCATAGTGAAACGCTCCAGCAGACAAGCTGTTAAGACCAAACGAAGATAGACTGATTTTGTATGAATTCTACAGTAAAACTTGAACCAACTAAAAACTTAAGGTTGCTTTAGGTGGATTTTCAAACTGGGAAAATTGTTCTTATGAACATTTTGGTCAAAAACTAAATTTCATGTTTTTGTAGCAGCTTTAAGCTAGTTGGATCAGTGAATGACCATAAATGACCAGAAACCACGTAAGAGCAGCTACCAATTTAAGATGGTTTTATCTGGATTTTCCAGCAGGGAACATTCCCTTCCTGAATGTCTTTTTGTCAGGAACTCCATTTCGGTAACTTTACTCAAGTTCTAATCAGAGATTTCAGTCTCAGTCCAAGGGGCTCTCTGCTAGTTCTTCTCATCTTTCATCTGATAATGTACACATATCTCTGAGCCACATGCTTGACCTGAAGAGATTGGGGGGGGGTATGCTTGTGTGAAACTGTGTGTAGATGAGAAAGGGGTTGAATGAAAAGAGAAAAGTAAAATACAGAGCAATGCACATAAAATCCTGAGAACAAACACCAAGGCACGGTAAAAAAAAAAACTCCCAGCTTTGTGTTGGCTTTAAACAGAGCCATCTCTTTTGTCAAGTGTTTCCCCTCTGTTCGCACACATGATAATCTCACAAAAGCTGTTTTCCAAAGCGGTGCGACATACTCCCCCTTCTGAAAGAGTCCCGAAATTAACCGAGCTCCACGTCTTAACCATCTTAACCCCTCTGTCAAGCACAGACAGCCTCCCCCTGGGCTCAGTTTGCAAATCTGAACTCTTCAATGAAGGATGAGAACTGCAAAAGCAGGAAAACCCTAAGACAGCACTTTGAGAAGCTGAGGGAGAAATGTGAGAGGAGTTTGTGGTGTTTTAATGTGTTATTATGATAACAGATAATAGCTGATGCCTTCCACCGCACTGTCACCTAATGCAAATAAAACTCTATTTTATTGCCACCGTTTGGCTGGAGAAGCGTCGCCTTTGCTCGTGAGAAAAACGCACACTGCCTCACAGTGATAAATGAGTCTGTTCCCTCACAGTAAATACAAATATATGGGATATTTTCAACATATATTATTCAGCGCAAACAAATACTCCAATATCAGAGTGGCCTGATGAAAACTCATAAATGTGGCTTTATTAATTCAAAACAAGTACAATTACATTTTTATTTTTTGGGGGGGGAAAAAATATTAGTGGTGCCCTTGCCACATAGCTAATGTGGTTACTAAGGTGTTCAGAGTAGTTGGGCATTCATAATAGGGCACTGCTGGTTACTAAAATATTTAGAGTGTTTGCTAGGGCATTGCTATGTGGTTGCAAGAGTGTTCTGGGTGGTTGGTTGGGTGTTTGTCTTGATGTGGGTGTGTAAGTGTTGGCATGACAAAGCCTTGGTCGAAAGTTTACAGGCCAGACAGACAATAGATGGAAAAACTGATAGAATGGATGGACGGATGGATGAATGGATGGATGGAATGAGAATAGGATAGATGGATGGAATGACAGAATCGGACGGATGGATGGAATGACAGAATGGACGGATGGATGGAATGAAAACAGAATTATACAAAGAATGAAAGAACAATAGATGGATGGAAGGATGGATAGATGGAATGACAGAATAGAATGACAGATAGAACAATGGATGAACGGTTGGACAGATAGAACGAAAGAACAATGGATGGATGGATGGACAGATAGAATGATAGAACAATGGATGGATGGATGGATGAAACGATACATAGAACGATAAAACAATGGATGGATGGATGGATGGGCGGACGAATAGAACGATAGACCAATGGATGGATGGACGGATGGACAGACAGAACGATAGAACAATGGATGGATGGACGGACGGACGGATAGAATGATAGAACAATGGATGGACTGACGGACGGACAGAATGATAGAACAATGGACGGACGGACGGATAGAACGATAGAACAATGGACGGACAGACGGATAGAACGACAGAACAATGGAGGGATGGACAGATAGAACGATAGAACAATGGATTTGATGGATGGATGGGTGGACGGACAGACGGATGGAACGATAGAACAATGGACGGACGGATAGAATGATAGAACAATGGATGGATGGATGGACAGACAGATAGAACGATAAAACAATGGATGGATGGATGGACGGACGGATAGAAAAATAGAACAATGGACTGACGGACAGATAGAACGGTAGAACAATGGACAGACGGACGTATAGAATGACAGAACAACAGACAGACAGATGCATAGCTTGATGCCTCTATGGGAGCTGGATATGCTTTCTTTGTCTGTACAAATGGCTTTGCAGAGCTCTGAGGCTTTGGGGATCCAGAGGGATTTCCTGGTGACCACTGCAGCACAATACTGAATGAGCTCATTCCGATCCAGAACCTTCTATTGTTCCTCCTAGTCATCCAAATGTGACCGCTGTTCAGAACTCACATCTGCATTAGCAAGGAATAAATTACACACCTCAAAACATACTAATTAAGAATACTAACTAGCACAATTTCCTGCCATACAAAACGAGCTCAAATGCTGCTTTTGGATGAAGAACTGGCCATTGGATGCACATGAAGCGTGTGCCTACAAGGTCCTTTTCTGAAGCTGAAAGCTCATTTCGCTTCTTTGCTTTGTGAGAGGTGATGGTGCCAAGAGACTCTGGCTGCTGGCAAAGCGGATACCCGCTGTCCAGTGCCAAACTTGCTTACGTGAGAGAATCTGAGGCACAAATACATGCGCATGCACCATCATGTGCACACATACGACAGAGTGCCCAGTTGCCACTTTGCCAAAAGGACAACAATATACATTCATTAGTGCTTGGTGAGGGCGAGACCTCTGTGTACCTGTCATTTTCATCCTGGGCAACCTAGGATCATAAGGAATAATTAACAACACCTGTCCTTAATTAAAAACACTATGGAGGGGAGGACAAAAGAATCACTGCTAACCCAGTCCGGTGGGCTTGGACACCACAGAGACCTTTAGCAGCTTTCAAGTCATTTCAGAATTATCGTATTTATGAGATGAGTGCACATAGTGACATAATTACTCAGGTTTTAATTTGAGCTCTGCTTTTGAGTTGGGTGTGTGTTCATTAAAGAAGCAGATGCTTCTGCTCCTGAAAAGACTCCAATTTAGTCATTGTCTCAATCTGTGATGAGATTTTTCAAGATGTCAATGAGAAGTTAATGATTTTACTATGAATTTATGGAAATCTGCCACGACAGAATAATATGACCGGTTCTATCCAAATTAATTAGCCCTATATTTTTATTGCAATGTACAAATAAGTTAAGCATATTTTGGGTTACAGGATGAGAGTCCATTTGATTCATTTTTAGCTATGAATAATGTGCAAAAATTAATCAAATGCCGTCATTCAGGCACCAAAAACACATATTTATGTCAAATGTCAAGATCTGAGGTAAATTAATTGAACCAATTTTTTCTCCCATTAAAATAATTGTTAATCACAGTGTACATCACAGAAAGTCAATTCTTGGAAACCATTAGAGGTGCCCAAATTATCAGCCTCAGTGTGTTTGTCATTTCAGCTTAGAAATGAACAAGATTTAATTAACCTTTAACATGTGCAACATGATAGAAAATCACTGCATAGTCATGTTTAACAGCAGGAAATCTTAATTAAGTTTTTTTTTGCAACCAAGAAAAATAAATAAATATAAAAAGAAATGGTTATTATATTGTGTTAGGTAATAAATATTTATTATTTTAGACTAAGCCATGCATTGGACATTGCAGTCAGGGCCTAATGGTTAGAGAGTCGGACTTGTAACCCAAAGGTCATAGGTTCGAGTCTCAGTACTGGCTGGAATTGTAGGTGGTGGGAGTGAATGTACAGTGCTCTCTTCCACCTTCAATACCATGACTGAGATGAGACCCTCGAGCAAGGCATCGAACCCCTAAATGCTCCCCGGGCACCGCAGCAAAAATGGCTGCCCACTGCTCCGGGTGTGTATGTGTTCACTACTCACTACGGTGTGTGTGCACTTGGATGGGTTAAATGCAGAGCACAAATTCCGGGTATGGGTTACCATACTTGGCCACTTGTCACATCACCGTCAGTCGTCACTATTAAAAAAAAAGGGCATAAAGCAGAAAAAAAAAAAAAGCTTTATTATTATTTATTATTGTTAAGAGATCATTTGGCGATTTAACGGAAGCAAGAAACAAGAAAACAATGGGTTAAAAGAAACCAGTCTTATGTGGAGTCTTGCGGTTATATAAGAATCTTTACAAATGAATTAAATGGTTATATTAACCAAACATGTAACCAAAAATACATTTAAATTAAAACTGAGAAAACGACAGGCCCAGAAACAGAGAAACATTCATATTTGTTGTGACCTGTTAATACTTTAATCTATTTAATTTATGCTAAAATGTTCCAATGAATTATATTATGGTAAATGAGCAAACTCTCTCACACCCAAAAAATTATAAATAAATTTGAAAAAAGGCTCTACAGTTCAATTACGTTTTAACAATGGAATATTATAATAGCCTGGACAGTTCAACTTATGCCAAATTTATTTCATCTTTCAACCTGGTCCTGAAAAAAATATCAAAGGCTCACAATATTCCACATCGTAGATACATAGATAACATTATTTTAACTATAAATCGCTTAGAATTTTATTTGATTTCCTCACCAATTGTATTCTATGCTGCAAGCCATTGTGTATGTCTAAAAGACATATCTCTCTCCTTGCAACACTTTTGTTAGATATCAGGGCAGATGTCAACTTTTTGATAGCACTGCAGAATTTACCCATGATCACATATGGATCAGGTTTTAAAAAAAGTGAAAGTGAAAGTGATGTGACATGTAGCCAAGTATGGTGTCCAATACTCAGATTTTTATTGTTGTTGTTGTTTTTGGTTTCAATTATAGTGTTTTGTTCCAATCATAGAATAAAAAGAGCCAAAAACTAAAATAAAAAGAAATTGCTATCATAAAAAAATCCTAAACCATTTTATTGAACCATCATCTTCACACATATCAAATCTTGAATTGTTTGAATACAAAATATAATTAAATTTTTATTGGAAGTGTAAGTGTTATTGATGTAAAGTCATCACAGTCTAAAAAAAATTTAATGTTTTTGAACATTAGCTAGACACAAAAGAACTTGCATTGCAGCGCTGCTTGAGGGGGGGTAGCATGGACAAACTAAATGGGATAAACGTCACTGAATCCCAAATGATTTTGTGTGTGTGTTGAACGATGAAGCCAGCAGGGACAGGATTAAAGCTGTAATTCAGCCTGAAATTATTGCGTGTCATTAGAGAGATATTGACCCCTATGGTGAAAAAGAATGCAATGTTAATAATTAAGGAGGTGAAAAGGGATTTATCTCAGGCCACCCACTACCCTGCAACAGTATTACGTATTTACTTCCTTAGAAAAGAGACGTTGATCAAAGCAGAGCTTATCAATCTGGAAATCTCAGTACTTACTGCATCAGTACTACCATGACCGAAAAAATCATAACTCACATCTAAAACCAGCTGAAATGCTAAATATTTGTGCCAGTTTTGTATTATAGACCTACTCCCTCTGGCTGTGATGTGCTGGCAGAGAACACTCTGTCAGCGTCAGCAAACCCAAATGACATGTTTGCGCCCTTGAAGGGCACCACAGGAAACAAACAGTATTCATGGGGTTGTTCCAGACTAATCCCTTCACTAAGGTTCCCTCAAAAGGTCAAGTATAATGTGCATAATATGTAAATGTTTTGCATGCAGGGATACCTGGATAACATACTAATTTTGGCTAAAATGTGCAATATATAACCAGAGTACACTCACTGTGTGCAACGCTATTTCCCACAATGCAATATGCTCAATATGAAGAGTTCAAAAAAGAAAAGAGCTGATTGTCGTGCATTATTCTCCACATATAGTGCGATCTGAACCCTATAAACACGTTTTGTCAAAAAAGTCGGGTTTGTCCACTTTCAAGGCATCATGAGTTCACGTTTTACTGCAGAAGCTGACAAGCGTACTTGTTGTTTTTGAACAGAAGCCGATAAGTCAATTTTAGCGAATCAGCGCGCTGTATTCAGATCAGGTGACAAGGCTACGTTCACTTTAAAAAGACGTGCTAGCTGAGAGGAGTTTCGTCAAAGCTGACTAAAAGTGACCAAGGATGGATAATTTCAACGAACTTGATGAACCTGTGATACCTTCTTCAGGGCGAAAAAGGAAAATAAAAGCTGAAACGTTTTGACGGAACCTTGCGAAAGCAGCGCGTTACAATGGTGAGGGAAAAGCTCTGTGTATTGCGTGTAATCACATCCATACAGTTTATGATCACAACAACAACGTTTGTCAGACATCTACATTGACATCTGAGGAGATTACAAAGATTAAACAAGTGTTTTTTTAAACTCTAAAACATGAAATGTGGAGTTATCTGCTTTTGCCAAAAAACGACCGTTGGGAGTTATCTGCTTTTGCTATAAAACAAACTTTTAATATGTAAAAAACATACTTTCAATAAACTTTAACTTTGTAAATTGCCTGTATTTGTTTAAATACAGGTAATAAATACAGATTATTATTACTTAATCAAAACAACCCAACTGCAGTTTGATTGATATTACTTGGAATGCGCAATAAAAAAAAAAACGTGATTTCTGAAAAAATTTAATAAAAATTAAGTTGTCGGTTTTTGCAAATGAATTCATATCCTTCCAATACCAGTGTGACAAAAGAACTGAAAGTGCTATCTGCATTTTTAAGCATATTATTATTTGATTGGAGTACCAAGAACAAGGACATTTTTACACAAAATTGGATCTGAAAAAAAAAACAGAAGCATCAAGCACATAGTAAAATCATGTGCATACATCCTGTCTGAAATGTTTATTACTGCATACTTTGCTCTGATTTCAATACTATTTTTATATAATTACACTACAGCTGAAAAAAATTTGGAGTCAGTATGGTTTATTTATTTATTATTTTAGACAGAAATTAATACTTTTAATCAGAAAGAATACGTTCAGTTAATCAAAAGTGAAGGTTAAGACCACAAAAATTAAGCAGCACAACTTTTCAACATTGAAAATAATAAGCAGCACCGAGACTGGAGTGAATGACTGCTGAAAATTCAGCTTTGCATCACAGGAATGAATTACATCGTAACATATAGTCAAATAGGAAAGAGTTATTTTAAATCATATATTTTACATTATTACGGTTTTTACAGCGCATAAGAGACTTCTTAAAAAATAATAAAATCTTACTGACCTCAAACATTTCATTAGTAGTGTATTTCCTAAAAAACAATGAAAAAGAAAAAAAAAGCTCTGTGTATTGCGTGTAATCACATCCATACAGTTTATGATCACAACAACAACGTTTGTCAGACATCTACATTGACATCTGAGGAGATTACAAAGATTAAACAAGTGTTTTTTTAAACTCTAAAACATGAAATGTGGAGTTATCTGCTTTTGCCAAAAAACGACCGTTGGGAGTTATCTGCTTTTGCTATAAAACAAACTTTTAATATGTAAAAAACATACTTTCAATAAACTTTAACTTTGTAAATTGCCTGTATTTGTTTAAATACAGGTAATAAATACAGATTATTATTACTTAATCAAAACAACCCAACTGCAGTTTGATTGATATTACTTGGAATGCGCAATAAAAAAAAAAACGTGATTTCTGAAAAAATAAAATAAAAATGAAGTTGTCGGTTTTTGCAAATGAATTCATATCCTTCCAATACCAGTGTGACAAAAGAACTGAAAGTGCTATCTGCATTTTTAAGCATATTATTATTTGATTGGAGTACCAAGAACAAGGACATTTTTACACAAAATTGGATCTGAAAAAAAAACAGAAGCATCAAGCACATAGTAAAATCATGTGCATACATCCTGTCTGAAATGTTTATTACTGCATACTTTGCTCTGATTTCAATACTATTTTTATATAATTACACTACAGCTGAAAAAAATTTGGAGTCTGTATGGTTTATTTATTTATTATTTTAGACAGAAATTAATACTTTTAATCAGAAAGAATACGTTCAGTTAATCAAAAGTGAAGGTTAAGACCACAAAAATTAAGCAGCACAACTTTTCAACATTGAAAATAATAAGCAGCACCAAGACTGGAGTGAATGACTGCTGAAAATTCAGCTTTGCATCACAGGAATGAATTACATCGTAAAATATAGTCAAATAGGAAAGAGTTATTTTAAATTATATATTTTACATTATTACGGTTTTTACAGCGCATAAGAGACTTCTTAAAAAATAATAAAATCTTACTGACCTCAAACATTTCATTAGTAGTGTATTTCCTAAAAAACAATGAAAAATAAAAAAAATTTGAATCATGAGATGCACTTATTTAACAGTATTTCTTAAACTTAACATCTCTTAGTCAGCGTTTCATCTCTTCAGCCATAGGTCTGAAGTTCATCTGTCTTTCTTCAGCACAGGCCTAATAGACTGACACAAGCCTCCAGCAACAGCGTATGCATTGTCTACAACAACAAGGACATTGTGTCATTAACCCCCAAATCATGCTCTCATTCTAGACATGCAATCCCATCATGCCAATCCTCTGTCAGTGCAGTGCTTAAGCGCCAGCTGGCTGCAGCCCAGCAGTGTGAACCTTTTACAGCTTATTAACCACAGCTAATGAAGCCACCACTGATGCTAATAAGCAATACGGCGAACTCATTAACTTTAAGCTCTGTATGTTATACATAAGCTGTGGGAGAAATGCAGAAGTTTGGTGAAAAGTCGCTACAGATGTTGTAGGGTAAAAATGGCCAGATTAAAGAAGGTGGAGGAAAGGGTAAAAAAGTCAAAGATGAAACTGGGCCATGGAATTCTTAAAGACATTTTTGAATTATCTACACAATGTGTAAAACTGAGTTATAAAGACATATTGAGTGATATAAAGTCATAATTAAGATCAATGAAATTGCAATCTTTTGTCAAAAAATGCGTTTATGATGCTGTTTTGGAACAAAGCTTGTGTAATGACATCAGCTCAATATTACAACATCAGCAAAATCTTAAAATCAACTTATGATTTGGTTCTTCTACTCATAACACAGTATATACATTAATTGTCACATAAACTTGAAATGTAAATGCATGTGCTCAGATTAAGTTCTCATCTGTCCTTGAATGTCTGTGGCACTGAAAAATACACAAGGGAGTGCGTGTCTCTTGGCACGGTCTTCTTTCTAGGCCCAATGCCAGACCTGTGTAAAGTTAGACACTGGGAGCAAGAGTCAGTACCCAGCATTCCTGCTATAACGAATGAAAGGCAACGTCATAACGATTACAATGAATATGACAGACAGAATGAAACCGATTATGTTGAAGAGCCTAACATCTTGGCAACATGTGCTGGCAGTGCTACGAGGGGAAATGCAAGACATTTGTTGTCTACAGCAGTGCTTCCCAAATACCTTCAGTTTAGGAAAATGTAGGCAACTTGGAACAAACACCAAAAGACATTTTAAAAAAGTAAAAATCAATGAATGAATGAATGGAGCGAGCACTGGCAAATTATTGTTATTTTAAAATTATTTATTGCAACTTTTCATTTTTATGATTTATTTATTATTGTAAACCCCCTTCAGGATTATCTCAAGTGATATCCTTCACGAGTTTCCAGGTTGAAACAGAATATTCCAGCGTGTCCCACTGTGGTTGTCATTGCTCGAGTTGCTGACACCTGGATTGCATTCTGGAAGCTGTTTTGACATCAGGTTACATTAAAAACCCTCAATATCTACGTCACCTGAACATAACATGGAGGTGGAGCGTGACAAGCCACAGATGTACGTCACTTCTAAGCCAATAGGAAATCAGATAACAGATGCAATAAAGAGAACTATACAGCTGCCTACAGTATTTGTTTACATCCTTCATAGTTGAAGGAACTGGTTAATTGATAAGACAACCTATTGAGCTTGTATATGGAATTATGGATAATTCAAAACACCTAAGCAACCACGCAACATCTTGGTAACCACCTACACGATACCTCAGCATCACTGCAGCAAGTTTGCTCACATTTTCTTTTGAAAATGTAAAACAGTACATACAAGAACAATCTGCAAGAATGACAAGGACATTTTACTCTAAGCAATTAGCTCTCCAAATTCTTGTCATTGCTCGAGTTGCTGACACCTGGATTGCATTCTGGAAGCTGTTTTGACATCAGGTTACATTAAAAACCCTCAATATCTACGTCACCTGAACATAACATGGAGGTGGAGCGTGACAAGCCACAGATGTACGTCACTTCTAAGCCAATAGGAAATCAGATAACAGATGCAATAAAGAGAACTATACAGCTGCCTACAGTATTTGTTTACATCCTTCATAGTTGAAGGAACTGGTTAATTGATAAGACAACCTATTGAGCTTGTATATGGAATTATGGATAATTCAAAACACCTAAGCAACCACGCAACATCTTGGTAACCACCTACACGATACCTCAGCATCACTGCAGCAAGTTTGCTCACATTTTCTTTCGAAAATGTAAAACAGTCCATACAAGAACAATCTGCAAGAATGACAAGGACATTTTACTCTAAGCAATTAGCTCTCCAAATTTTTGATTGATGAGACTTTAATAATGAAGGTTTAGCATAAAATCCTCACCCGGGTGAAGTATCATGCACTTTATGTGCAGAGAAGAAATCATTTTCAGATTTGTTAGCATTCATATCATAATGATCCAATAAATTCCATGTAAATTAATCATCTGTTATTTACTATAAATTATGCTCCTGTCTCTCCAGATACACATCAAACATTGTGCCACATTCAGCACAGCTGAATACACTGCATAATTAACAATTCAAAACATCAGCCAAGCCAGATTGTTCAAGACAGTCAGCTTCAGAATGAATTGATCTTCACAGAGTTGCCTTCAACATGCAAATGCTGTCAGCATTCCTGCCTTTTCAACTCACTGTGTCCAGGGCCCAAAAAGAACTTTGTACAGGTGAACTAAGTAAATTTCAGGGCCATAAATCTTCAGGAGACTGTTTGATTTGAATCGCTCACATCACTAACACTAGCAAGGACCAGACAATCATCTTTTGACCATGTAAAACCCAAAACAAAAAAAGCATGTAAGCTCACCTAAGCCAATTTTTCCTCACATTTCACTCTTAGTATGCCCCACATGCATTACTATATAAAGGTATACTATTGCTTTAAAGTTTGGGCTAAGTTTTTCTTTTTCAGTCTTTTTTTTTTTTTTGGTTGAAATACATTATTTCTATTCAGAAAAGATGTATTAAATTAATCAAATGTGACCGTAAAGACTTTATAATGTCACAAAATATTTCTATTGCAAATTAGTTCTTTTTAACTTTTTATTCATTAAACAAGTCCTGAAAAAAAAGCATCAGTTTCCACAAAAATATTAAGCAGCATAACATATTAGATATTAGAATAGGCATATTAGAATGATTTCTGAAGATTCATGTGACACTAAATACTATAGTAATTATGCTGGAAATTCACTTTTCCAACAGAGGAATAAATGTTTTTTTAAGATATATTAAAATAGAAAACACTTAAATTGTAATAATATTTCACAATATGTGTGTTTTTACTGTATTTTTTATTAAATAAATGCAGCTTTGGTGAACATAAGGGGCCATTCACACAGAATGTGTTTTTGTTTTGAAAATTCAGTCAGTGTAATGGTGAAAAACGCAAGGTCTCAAGACAAGTTTATTAAAAATTTAACTTTTTAACTTGAGCGCTGTGTTTTTAAAGCAGCGCATCATGCACAGAGACACAAACGCAATGGTCAAACATGTCCATCTAGTGCATGTTTACATTGAAAAATCAATAGAAAAGTAGAGCAGTGGAATGGAAAATTACATTCGGTGTGAACGGCCCCAAAGAGAATTCTTTCAAAAACTCTTACTGACTCCAAAGTTTTGAACGGTAGTGTATGGTACTTCGTCGATGATGGGGTAGTGAAATCAAGTCTTGATTATATGCTCCCTCTTATCACATACATTTTGCATTTGCACATTAGCATCAAGATAAATCCATTGCCATAAAATTCTATTATTTAAATTTCAT
Organism: Sinocyclocheilus grahami; assembly: GCF_001515645.1. NCBI lineage: Eukaryota > Metazoa > Chordata > Actinopteri > Cypriniformes > Cyprinidae > Sinocyclocheilus > Sinocyclocheilus grahami. The sequence goes on from NW_015505672.1 coordinate 286,886, forward strand.
GTTAATTTAAAATGTGCTTTAACGTCTTCGACCTTCTGTTTGACCACCTCTTCCTTTGCACACAGTATTTGTGGGGAGCATTAGCGGAATGGCATGCACAGTTCCTCACTTCCAAAGTCCACTGTAGAAAGTACTATTTTCCACATTTATTTGGGATGCTCTAAATCTTATCTCACATGCTGTTTAGGGAGACAGCAACAGTGTCATGCCAGTGTGTGTTTTCGTTAACTCGTCAGTAACTGCTTTTAGAGGGCTATCATGGTATAGAACAGCGATTTACTCACCTTTACCCTAGTGCTCTCAGGTTAATAACACTGGGACAAATCCGGTCTACAGGTGCTATATTTCACCACACATACACACACAACCAACAGCCTCTATCTGCACGCAGCCGCTAGCTAGAGATAATGCGTCTTTACATCCCTTACCAAACCTTGAATGCTTCACTCTCTTAAGACCGTCTGATGGATTGTCTCAGGTCTGGCAGAAGCAGATAGCAAGACGCACAGGTTCTTATCAGGCCTAAGCCAGGGGGATATTAATCAAGGCATATGTCACTCAGTTTCAGGTAGGGTACGGATCTTAGTTAGCATTTAAATATAAAACCTGCACTCTAAATCGAGAGCATTCGCTACAGAAGTTACAAAATTCCTCATAATTGGGGGTTAAATTAGTTTTGAGATGACTGGAGGAACAATCTAGTGGATGAGTGTGCTAAATCTGGGATCTAGACTGTGTTTGTTCTTCAGATGTTAAATAAAGACAAGCATGAATGCACTACAGCGTTCTGAAGGTTTCTTCATGACAATAAGAGCAAAAAAGTGTTTAACTTGAGATATTAAGCCACAGTTTGGTTTTTACACACATTTCTTTACATATCATGGTGCAGCCTTCAATTTTTGTAGAATTTCAATTAAAGGGACGATTACAATTCTTTCATCATTTACTCACCCTTATTGAAATAATCCTCTAGGAGAAAAAAAAAGACAATAACGTGAATTTTTGAATTTGTACTAAGTAAAGTAAGTGTAAACACCATGGAAAATGCCTATTGAAATCATTTTGTACCATATACTGTATATCAGTACCATGGTGGGGGGTTGAGAACAATATGTTATTTTTTGAATTGCACCGTACAGTAAATATTAAAGTATATCAATCAGTACCATGGCATATATCAACATCATGGATTTTTTGACCCTTACAAAAAAAGTACTGTGGTAGTACTATGGTACAGCAATGTTACCAGATGGTAATACTATTGTACGTTGATATTAAAGTTTGTGATCTATGGTATTCACATGGCATATCAAAGTAGTTCCAAGAACACCATGAAACAAGTCTAAAAATCACAGTAGTACCATGTTTTTTTGGACACATACTATGGTAATATTTTTTTATTTATTGAAGCACAATGGAGTACCAAGAAAATGGTATGGTGTTTGAATATGGGAATCATTTAGTACAACTCACATATAAACATGGACCATGATACACAGTCACATTCTTTGAAATCAGATCAGAATTTAAACCTATATACTTAGTAGTTAAAAAAAAATCCTCAAATAGATGATGTGCTACTATGTGGGAATAATCTTTTAATGACCAATGAATGTCTCCTCTTCTTTGCATTTCATTGCCATGGAGATGGATTAATAATTGATAACAGAAACTGTTGGTGTTCCTCAAGGATTAATGCTCAGCATGATAGAGAGGCAAAGGACACTCGGATGAAAGGAGAGAACGAGGGGATGGAATCAGGTGGGATTCAAAGCAGATAAACGCCCACTCTCTCCTGCTTTTCATGTGAAAGACAAACAACCTATGCAAATGCTCCAAGGACACAGAGCAATCCCTGAATGGAGAAGTTGATCGCCTAATGTCAAACTAAACAATGTGGCACATTATGGCATTATATTGTAAAGTTCACTTCTTAACTGTGTCAGTATTCATAGCACAACACTATAATACTTGTTGTGCCCCCTAAAGGGGCTTCACAGTTAAAGGCGATTCCCAGCCTCTGAATATGAATTACTGCATAGCACAGCATGATGAGTGTGAAATGTCCCAGTGATATGTACCTGGCAGACATTTTCATCTGCTGAAATGAAGGACAGAAGCAACCAACAATTACTCATTGTGGACGTATGTGGCAACCTACCTCATGAACAGCATCTAAATGAGCGTGTAAGGGCTGTCATTCATCTAAAATGACTTTCAAATGTGTTGAGATTGGTTGAGACTTGTGAAGGTTATGTAGGATTGCAAGCAGGACTATTCTTTTCTGCAAGGGCCAGTAGGACACATTGAGATATATTTATGTTGGGGTTTTTTTCAATCATTTGCAATATATCAAATTTCGACAAATTCACAACTTGCTAAATCAGTTTGTGCATTTATATAATTTATCTGAAAAGTGAAAATTCATTATTTTTATTAGGCAAATTCATTTCATTTTATTCATAATTGTATTGATCAAATTCATCATTTTTATTATGACAAGAAAACGGGTACATAATTAACGTTTTAATTATTAATTAATATAGTCATTTTCTCACTCAAATGACTATACATTTTGTAGCTAACAAGCAAAATTCCCCAAAACCCACAGATTTCAATTAAAGTTTAAGATTGGTATCCCTCCTAGATCTATCAACTATTTTCAAACAATGTAAGACCTAAATAACCTTAAGTACTCGAGAGTTTTCTCAATTTTCTCAACTCAACCTTCACTTTCTAGCTCTCCTTTAAAAATTCAGAATGAGTATATTATGCTTTTTAACCAAAGTGCACACTCATGCATTGCTCGAAAGCTGCAGAACAGATCAGAATGATGTTTCAATAAACTTGGAAAGTTTTAGAAAATACATTTTTTGTGTGAATTTTGAGGATACAGTATGCTGACCGCTGCATCTTGTAAAAAATAATTTAAATCGTTCAAAAAATCATTTAAGTTTGCTTTTAGAATCAGACTGATATGACAAATGTCATGTTACTTTTAGAAATATAAACCGGTAGCTACTTGACAGTTAGATTACACAGACTTCATGACGAGCATACAGCACCGCAGGGGAAAATATGATTATTTTGGCCTTGGTTAATTAAATCTTTAAACGGTCTGTATGCAAAAAAATGAGACACTTTAGTTTGATTGAACTATCTCTTCTTTCAATCATAATGAAACTGTCTCATGTTGCGGCACACAAAACGTCTACCATCCATCAACAGATTGATTGTGAAGGGTGGTTTTAATTTCGATTTCGTTTTAAGTTCATCCGCAGTGGTAAATGGAGAGAGATATTCTTAATCAGAGACAAAGCTAATCCCTTTAACCACATGGTGCATTTCAGGTTTTTTCCATCTCATCAGAAATGTCACCCGCTGAAGTGACAAGAGAGGAGCGATTGAAATGTCATGCATGATTTATGGAACCTTTTCATGTAACACTGTTTATATGACAGTACCGTCTTATCTGTGAATTCAGCTCGACTGATTTGCCTCCCACTAAGAAGTAAACGAGTGAACATAATGCTGACAGGAAAATATAAGACCTGTGGCCCATCCACACAACATACTCCAGCAAACACACTCACATCGGCCATTTGCTGCCAAAGTTTTTATGAATACAAACAATAATGAATACAACTAAATGCTGACTGTAAGAAATCGATCAAAAGTTGCTACACACATTGTTATAAAAGCTGAAACAGTAAAGCAAACCTTCTTGTTTGGTTGGTCATTTTGTCATTGCATTTAAACTTTAAAGGTGAGGTGTCATGTCTATGCCACTAACATCACCAAACAAAATTATAAAAATAATTATGTTTTCAAAAAGCTTTCCCCTGAACACCTTTCCTAATTGGCCACTGGTTACCTAAAACAGTGTCTGCAACCACCTCACACCATTGTTGCTGTGTTGCATATCAAAAAGACAACAACAACAATCTGGTGACTTTGCCTCAAGTCATGGGACTAAATAAAACATGTTACTCTACATATAATTCCAAAATGTACCTAAACACAATGCCTTATTCTCTAATTGTTTTTGCTGTAAATACAATTTTACAAATAAATTGAATTCTAAACTAATTTGGCTTGTGCTGTTTGTCCGGGACTTCATCAGAAATACACCTATCTACCACACTGTAAAAAAAAAAAAAAGGTAAACAAATTAAGTGTTATGATAAAAACTAGTTTATAACAATACACATTTAAAGGGGTAATATGATGTTGCTCAAAATAACTTTTTTTGTGTGTATTTGGTGTAATGAAATGTGTTTATGCGGTTTAAGGTTCAAAAAACATTATTTTCCACATATTGTACATTATTGTTTCTCCTCTATGCCCCGCCTTTCTGAAACACTTTGATTTTTACAAAGCTCATTGGTCTGAAAAGCGAGGTGTGCTGTGATTGGCCAGCTATCCAGTGCGTTGTGATTGGCCGAATACCTCAAGCGTGTGACGGAAATGTTACGCCCCTACCATACTGTGATGCCGTGTTCCGGCGCGACGAGACAAAAACATTAAAACCCATTATAAACAAGGCATTTGTTGCATCCAGTGGGGGCATAATTACAGATTATAATGACCTATACTGTCTTTTTACGCGTTGCGTTGTATCGCACCACGTAAACATAAAACCATGTCTGCATTTGTGATCAGAGAAATGAAAAACAACAAGCGCTACTCTACACTGCCCAAAACTCACGTTTGAATCGTCAGTGGCAAATCCTTTAAATGAAAACGTACTTACAGTCTGTGAATCAGAACAGCCGGCATTGTAGTCTACTCTCCCAGGATCAAGAAACAGTCCTCCATAAAATGCGCTGCACACATTTCAATATTTGGGTTGAACTGTTCTGGAACAGTGTTGTAAATACAACTTAACCACTGATATCTAGTCGTGTCCTCTTTTGGAAGAAACACACGGCGGGATTGAGTGAGCGGCGGCCGGCAGGCTTGAGTGAGGAACGGCCGGCGGGCTTGAGAACGGCGCGGCTGGCGGATTTGACGAAGGAGCGGCCGGCGGGCTTGCGGCAACCACATGTGACGATGCCGCAAGACTCCGCTCCGTCAATGGTGAAAGCCGATCTGGTGATCCACAGCGCGAAGTTGATGTATTTCCTCAGCGCCCAGCACGGATCAGCTCTAGGCATGACGAAGCGGATATCGTCTTCTTTTGGAAGGCCAAACAAAGTAGTTTCGTTTTCACAACGAAACACACAGCATCTTCACGACATGGCGGCAGCAACAATACTACAGCGAGAATAAAAGTTACGCCTTCTTTCTTTGTGTGAACATTTGGGCGGCGTTATGCAAATCTTCCCACATCGTGATGTAGACATGTGGGGGCGTGTTAGGACGAGCCGTTTTAGGTAGGTGTGGTTAATTTTTATTTGAGACTTTAGTCTTTGCAACTTTACAGATCTTCTTTATGCACCAAGAGCTTGTAACACTCCAACGAGAAAGAAAAAATTGAAAACGCATCGTATGACCCCTTTAATATATTAACTTATTGTACTTGACGTATTGTATTATACTTTTAGAAGAAGCGAGTACTTGAATGAATGAATGAAAAGCAGTCTTAAGCAGATCTTGAGTTGAGTAGGGAATGCTGCAGGGGACTCCAACACCACATTTGAATGACATCTCCAAATCCCACTGCACACCTGCATGGAAAATTAAGCTACAGAGTTTGAAGCATACCCTCGCAAGGGAGAGGGAAAAAAAACAGAAACCATATCATCACTAGAGATTTGTGTATTAAAATCAATATTTACAAACAATTGAGTTCATTAATGAACTAAATGTAATGCCCTGTGTGTATTCTTAGCCATTAGTCAGGAATCAATAAATGTAATTTCAAAAGCGCACTAAAAATAATGAAAAGAGTCCTTAGCAGAATATTACTTTAATCATCTGAACATTTTTCCATTACTCAAAGGGAACCTTGCTTGTCAGGGTGGGCGGACAATGATTAAAAACTCTATGAGAGACTTTTACAAGGGTAGTTTCATTTCAGGTGCAGTTTGCTCTTACTGACATTCAATCAATTTGCCTAAAAGAACAAAATCTGAGGAAATGCTTTACATGCTTTGAATGGAATTTATATGAATACCCTCCATACACCTATTATATATACGAAGAGCCATTAACACAAGACCTGTTCTTGTGTTCTAGACAGTGAAAGGAGAATAATTCTATAATTTAGAATATTTTGCGGTTCTATTTGACCATTTTGTATCCATTCTTAGAATATAACTACACTTCTATGAGATATTTGTCACAGTTAGCACACCTATACAAACACATGAATGCATCCATAGATTTGCTTCACAATCAGGGTCAGGGCTCTACAGTGCGACCATTTCAGTCGCATTTCAGTCGCATAAACTACTGCGTGCGACTATGAAAATATATTTAGGAACACCAGTGCCATTGACCAGATCTTAATCATATTTGTGATTGTGATCGGTGAGGGGAGCTTCAAAGGTTTCTATGTGTTTTTGCAGCGTTGAGCAATGTATCACAGACATATCTCATGAATCCTCTCATAAGCAAAGTGTAGACGGTGTAAATAAAAGATTCATTGTGCAGTGTAGAGAGCTTCGTTGATTATAAATGTGAGATCGCTGAGTGACAGTTTTTAATGATTTTTAAAGGAGTTTGTAAATGTGATACTGATTTAATACAACAGTTCAATAGACAACAAGTTCATATTAAGTGACTTACATTGTCTGACTATAACACTATTGTATGATTTTGCTCTATTTCGTCGTCGAAAACAGTTTGAAACAAAGTCACAGCTCAGCCGCTGTGCATCTCCATTCAAACACAGCGGTGTCTCGTTTATGAATGAACTGCGTTTTTAAACGAATCTTGTGAGTCAGGGATTCATGATTACCCATTCATAAATACTGTCCATTGCTTCATTCCTGAATGAATCAATTGAATGAATGACTCAGTGATAAAATCAGTTACTTGTCGCCACCTGCTGGCAGTTTGTTTCATTTTTAAAGTATCTTTTCAGTTCTTTAAATCATTTAATATTTCTATATTCAACATTTTTTAAAACATTAATCTTAACATGAATTTATGGATTTAATTGCACTCATGCCACTTCTGATCCTCATTAAATGTCTGAAAATACACCTACATACCACTTTTGTGTTCTTCTGTGCCACCTCTGTACAAATTAATTTTAATACTGATTTCATTTGATTAGTGTGACTTATTGCTCTTATTCTACTTATTCTGTGGTTTTAATAAGAATTTTTAAAAAGCTTATAAAATATATATTTTTTTTAATTTGACAAAAGATTACATACTTTTAATAAAGTTAGAAAAATGCCATTACAAAGGTAAAAACAAAATTCGGTTACACTTTACTTGAAGGGGTGTGCATAAGACTGACATGACACCTTCATAATCATGACATGACACCTACATAATCATGACATGACACATGTCATGAATATGACGGTTTTTATGCATGTTTATGACAACTGTCATTAAGTGTCATTCGCTCAGTTATGTAATTTTTAATGCAAAGATGACATTGTTTGAGATGTCTTTGTTATGGGCTATGGTTAGGGGTAAGGGTAGGGGTAGGGTTAGGTCAAATAATGTCATATTTACATTAAAAATGACATAACTGAGCGAATGACACTTAATGACAGTTGTCATAAACATGCATAAAACCTCCTTCATATTCATGACATGTGTCATGTCATGATTATGAAGGTGTCATGTCAGTCTTATGCACACCCCTTCAAGTAAAGTGTTACCCAAAATTCCACTGTAAGTCACTTTAAGGAGTCAAATATCACCTCGTAATGGGAAGGCAAATTTTTGATCAAATGTTGGATTATTAATTAGAAGGTGCTCCTAAATTTTTGACTGTGCTCCTAAATTTTTTAAGTGAAAAATAAGCGTAGAGCCTTGGATATATTAGCGAAAGGGAAACCTCTCTTCTTTTGGGTCACAATGACTTAGCCAACTAGTTCAAGATGAAAGTACATCAAGAGCCCCAGAGGAGGCATTACCTCCAAGGATAATATGCCATCACATCTCTAAACGAAGAGGGGGGGGGGGGGGGGGGGGGGGGGGGTGAATCTCTTCTCAGGGAAATCACTGGCCAAATAGGATATGGGTGAGCTGAAATGTGGATAGCAGATGGGCACAGATACACCAAAATCACACAGGATAAACTAGGCTAATGACTGACCAATATGAGTTTTACAGTGGTCATTGCCGATATATCTATGAGAGAGGGGTTACATTATGTATAATACTAATTATAGCAAATAATTGTATACACGTACAACAGCATACACAATAAACTGACATTATTAAATTAACATACTTATTAAAACTATTACATTTTATGCACTATTTAAAGGGTTAGTTCACCCCAAAATGAAAATTCTGTCATTAATTACTCACCCTCATGTCGTTCCAAACCCGTAACACTTTCGTTCATCTTCGGAACACAAATTAAGATATTTTTAATGAAATCTGAGAGCTCTCTGACCCTCCCATAGACAGCAATGCAACTGAAATGTTCCCAGGTCCAGAAACGTAGTAATGGGCATCGGTAAAACAGTCCATGTGACATCAGTGGCTCAACTTCAGTTTTGCGAACCTACGAGAATACTTTTTGAGCACAAAGAAAACAAAAATAGCATCATTTAACAATTCTTCTCGCCCGAGTTACGTCTTCCGCCATTTTAGAGAGTACCCAAGAGCGTAATCAGCGTTGTTTACGCTGAGGGGAAAGCGTGCGTATACGTTGTGATACTCTCTAAAATGGTGGAAGATGTAACTCGGGCAAGAAGAATTGTTGAATAAATAGTTATTTTTGTTTTCTTTGTGCTCAAAAAGTATTCTCGTAGCTTTAGGGTCTCGTAGGGGCTGAGAACTCTCACATTTCATCAAAAATATCTTAATTTGTGTTCCGAAGATGAACGAAGGTCTTACGGGTTTGGAACGACATGAGGGTGAGTAATTAATGACAGAAATTTTCATTTTGGGGTGAACTAACCCTTTAATACAAATTTTAGAAGAAACACCAAAGACAGAGCTAATACTAGCAGTAGCATAACTGCAAACACCACTGAGTAATACAATTTTAATTAGCTACATCACCTAGTGAAATTAGAAATCAAAACATAAAAGACTGCTATCCTGAAGAGGAAAAGGCACACACATCCAGTGAGGAGGAACTAAAGTTATGCCACCTTTCCATCATATTGATTCCCACTACGGTGCATTGAGTTAGACTCGCCACAGGAGTTCTACAGCAACAGCACTGAACAGACAGAGAAGGTCAACCTTTGATTTCTCACAATGGTTTCAAAGAATCTTCCACATAAAGAAACACTTTTCTTTCCTTTCTCTTACTCAATCAACTGGGGACCAAGCTGTTTTTAATTAGTGAGATGTGCAGAGGATATCTCTCTTCCCTCTCCAACCTTTACCGAGATTTCAATTGTCCACAAACATGTCTGTATAGCCATTTGCTAATTATGGGTGACAAGCAGTTAAAAAGCTAAACAAAATCACTCTTGAAATGTTTTTGCTTTTATCTCTCAAGCCACACAGCATATGCATATTATTAGGGCTGCACGATATTGGAAAAAACTCACATTGCGATATTTTTTTCATTTAGTTTATTTGGGGTGGGGGGGGTGGGGGGGAATCAATTATTGGGGTGATTTGATGTAGGTGAGTAAATCAACATAGGTATAGATAAATAACAGAACAAAGATACAAATGAAATATATATTTTTCAGGTAAGTCCAGGGGCGGACTCACCCATAAGGCAAAGGTAGGCGACCACCTTGGGCCCCCTAAAATGCTTTTTGGGGGGGGGAAATCCACCCACATTACCCCGTTTTAAATTAATATAATAACTTATACTTCTGACTTTAAACGCTCAATTGTGAGGTTTATCATTTTATAATTTATTTTGTTTTGGGGAAAACCTGTATCTCAACTGTAAATCAGTTGCTATTTCGTGGTCTACAACATGAAAAAAATCCATTATAACATGTACATGAAAAATGTAGAAACATTGGACACAACTATGGGGCACCATTGTGCAGCAGGCAAGCATCACAACAAAAAAGGAACCTCAAGGTTGATCTAGGAAAATGTGTGCAAATGTATAGGGCCCCAATCCTATATTTTGCCTGGGTCCCCCAATTCACTAAATCCGCCCCTGGGTAAGTCTAACAGTATTCAGGTACAGAAATTGAATAATCAAATGTAAAATAACACTGCATAGTCTTCACTGTATAAATTAAATCCAATAAATCTGTGTTAAAGCTACAAAATTGATTTTTCTTTGTGTTTTGTTGTTTGATTAACATTCATAACGCAGAAAGCCTCAGGAACATTAAACTGTTGTGAACCAAAATACTGTTACACGTCCATTTTCTTTCTCAATTGTTTCCCTTCACTTAAGCCAGAAGTATCTGCGTTTACAAGGATACTTGCAGAGCACCGTATTTCAGGCACAAATAGAAGCAGAAGTGAACAGAATTCAGTGTTCGATAGTGTTCCCAAAAAAGATGGGAAAGAAATTATGTAAGGCCGCACATGAGGCACTTTTTAATCCACATATACAGCAGAAATGTAGAAACAGAGCTATGCATGAAAAAAACACTATGGAAGTGCAGTAGGGCATTCTATAATGTCACTAACAGCATGCTGGTGAACTTCGCCCAGTGAAAGTGTAGTGTGTACATTTTAACAATCCTGTTAACTTACAAAAGTAAAACAAAACCAATCCTATTCCAAATCTCATTGCTACTCCAGTTCAACGGCATACATATGTGAACATTTGTGAATGGCAAATAACAGGCTGAAGTAAAATAAAGAAATGCAAAGCTTCTAAACCACAGTTCTTTTCATCCTACCTTTACAGAATCACCTATTATATGTCTGTATACCAAGGTTCAATGCTAACAAAATTGTGTCTCCATTTTCACAGTACTTCCCATTGCATTGAATTTAAACATTAATGAATGGTTCTAGTCTAATTCAGAATAATTGAAATGTCTCTGTGGACATATTTCACTGCTCTGGGATATTAAGACAGATCTGTGCTCAGAGTCCCGAGTTCGAGGGAAAGGTCAACATATGGAGTGATGACTTTAACTGCATACTGATAACTCTTGACTGTGTGTTCACATAGCACATGAAGCAGATTTATTTTTCCTCCATACACATACAATACAAAGAACTTTACTTGGCCATTGGCAACTTGATTTCCTAGAGATGTGTAAACACCATGCCATTGGAAAACAATTATTAGTTTTGCATTTTCTTTCGACAGCGTAGAAATTACACACTTAACCTTTAAGGAGGTGTTTTTTAATAGGTTTGTTTCTCTCTTTGAAAAAAAAAATCATTTCTGAATAATATTATTATTTTTCCTTCATAAAATTCAGCCCTATGTTTAGACTGTGGATAATAATTTTGTTAATAGCATCAGAGAAACGGTCAGCACGGTAATTGAGTTTAAAATGTTAAAATTCATCAAATAACTAAAAAATGAAAACTGACTGTCTGTTCCCTTTGGCAGTATTTTCTGCTTTTTTTTATCTCTCTGCATATTTACCTCTGAGGACTGGAGTTTTATATTTCTGTTCTTGGCATTCATTTATTAAACACTAGAGAGATAAATGCAACTGATAAATCCAAATAATTAACTAATATCATGTTAAATCAGTCATTGCTGAAAGCAGCTTTCATGTCACCATTTAGTTTCAATGATGGAATGATGTTGATGGAAAGAAGCTGATGTAAAAGTTGAAGCTGAAATTAAATCATACTGCTATAAAATCTAGTTGGTTATAAATAGTTCCCCAAGCTTCAAAAGTCACTGTGCTAACCTCTCATGCACATAATACATATATTTAATAATTGAATCATTTGCCCCAGGACAAGGTTTTGTTGTGGCAAACACAGAATTAGATTAACCACAGTTAGGAGTGTATCTGAATGCCCCTTGAAGACTTGCCAAATATTATTAATGTAATAAGCGCAGCGAGAACAATACAGTTATTAGAGATAACATCAGCGGCAGACTGCGATTCTGGAGTGTGAAGGACTAGCGGACTCAGTCATGTGATACGCCTTTAAGTGCCTCTCTGGATTACATTAACCTCCATTAGAATAAGTGCGCTGCTATGAATATGAAATGGAAATATGAATATGCATATGAATATGCTAATGGAGCTGCAGATAAATTTAGGGATTTTTCAATTTTAGGGTTTATGACTAAAGCCTGACACATATTTCAAGCACACACAATTGCTTTGCGACAATGCAAATACACAAACGGAGTTACTTAATGTCTGTAAAATCAAAACTGATGTTGTTATTCTGCCAGCTAGATATTAACTTAACAACTTTATATTTCTCAGCAAGATTTTCTTCAAACTGTTGCTCTGCCATGTCAGTAGTTGACCTGAAAGAGAAAACTGGCAGCAGAAGGAAACCGTTTACGTTAATGTCCATTATATTGGCCCTTGCAGCAATGTTGAGAACGTGGTGCGTATTTGAGTTGGACGCATCAATGCATGAAATCGAGTTTGCATGACTACAAACGATTGCGTTCACGTACTTGCATAGAGTATGTTCTGGGCCTTAGGCCAAAGCACTGCTCTTTAACCACCTTCAGTCTATAGTCTCTCTCCTTCACTTGAACGAACCTCAGTATTTCGTTCTCCTCCATGGAGGCTTGTGCATAAAGTTTAATGGAGGATAAAAAGAGAGCACGATAAAGAGGATTTATCCGGCAGGGTCCTTTTAAATAAGGCCTCTAATGATGTTCCTGTCATTATTTATGTGTGACAGGTTTCAGACAGGCACCTCGAGGGACAGCCGAGACCTTGTCTTGTCGCGGGTGCGCGGGGCCCACAGAGGGGGACTGATTGATCAGGTTCCAGAGAGCGGTCTGTCTGAGATTGAGACGTGATAGTTGGGGCAGCTGATTGATGTGTGTGAGCGTGTATGTGAGAGAGAATTCATCAAGACAAGAGGCTGAACAGACAAACCAAGGGTGCTGTGTGTAGATATGAAACTTAAAACACTTAAAACAGGATTTACATATTTAATCTACTACAACATATCAAATATGACTGTAAGTTAAAGGAAACATTCACCCAAAAAATTTAATTATATTGTAATTTACTCACCCTTATGTCGTCCAAAATCCTGTATGACTTCGGTGGAACATAAAAGGAGAAACGTCAAATTAAGGAAATAAGAGATTTAGTTACATAAATATAGAAAATATGAAATACTGGAATAACTCAGAATGTACAAATGATTGCAATGGGCAAATGATTGCAAATCACAGAAATGTATTTTTCTGCCTCTTTTATTTTTGTAAATAAGCTATAAATGTACACTCTAAAAAATGCTGGGTTGTTTCAACCCAATGTTGGGTCAAATATGGACTAACCCAACTGTTGGGTTAAAGAGCTAGTTAAACCAAAATTTAACCCAACAGTTGGGTTAGTCCATATTTGTTAGTCCAACATTGGGTTGAAACAACCCAGCATTTTTTAGAGTGTATGTGCTATTACTTTCAGATATTAATTTAGGGGCAGAAAAACGTATTAAATCACACAAAGCAGAGGGTACAGAACATTATCCATCATGCCCACCATTGTTATACAACCCATAGAGCAGGTAATAAAAGATGCAGAGAAGTCTAAGGAAATTTATTATGCGTTTGATAGCACAACATTTTCTTAAGGGAGGGTTTGAATTTTCTATAGATGTTATATTTTTACACTAAAGTAGTACCATAGTTAAAACTCATTTAAATTAAAATTCAAACTCACCCAAACATTCTCCAGAACGCAGCCATAACTGGTACAAAACTGTGCCAATCCTCAGATTTCACCTCAAACAAGTGAAGTCATGCTTAATACTAATTTTAAATACTTTCTGTCAGTAATTTTCTGCCATCTGTCATGGTTTCCCTCCTCGTACAAGCTAAACTGTCCTTTTTCACCTGGAGCTCGGTAACTAAACCTCAACTACCTTAAACACGTCATAAATAAAACACAAGAGATATATTACCCATATTAACTTATGTTTTGTGGATGTACACAGTTCCGTCAAGCAGGTGTTCACATCCACAAAAAAGTGGCGCCATCGCGGCACTTCCAGCGGATATTATTGTGGCGTCCGTATGGCGTCGTTTTGCGTGGTCGTGCACGAAACCACCGCAAATGTTTTCTTTCACCATCTTTTGGGAATGCTTTTTTATTATATATTTTAATTATATTCATGTAAATTAAAAGTGTTTCACACAGGCCCCATATTTAGTTTACTCAATTGCTGTAGGCTAAGCATATAAAATACTTAATTATGAATTCATAATTGGTATTAATTGTAAGGATTAGTAATGTAAATAAACTAGTTAAACAGGTTATCAGTCATTTTGAGGCTCTCGTACCAGAGCTAGGTGCCGTATTCTGCTCCATTGGAAATCTAACAAGCCTCTTCAATGGCTAGTGGATACCATGTTTTTTTCTGAAATTGGAAAAAGTGAGATGTTCTGGGAAAAGTAATTTTATCTCCTGTTAAATATGAGTGTATAATTTATGTAGAAATATTTATTTTATTATTTATTTTGCCCACCTTTTTTCATTAATAGTTATGTCATATCTATTCATGAAAAACCTATGTTTAAATAAAAACAGTGCTAATATTGAGTAATAATAATTGATTTTCTTGTTGTAATAATGTCTGTTCTAATAAAAAGTTTCAACATAAACAGGTTATCAGTCTCATTTTGAGGCTCTAGCTAATTCCTCCATCACTGGGGTCATGGGTCTTTAGTGCTAATAGGGTTCATTGGAGTATACCGTCACTCCAGACAGGGAACACCCGGCGTTGTGTCTCTCAGGTGTTTGACGCCGGTCAGGAGCAGAGGGCAGGTGCGATCACTCCCGTTGCGGCCTGACCTGTCGCCCAATGGTGAATTATTCCACACCAGCCGCGGCAGAACAGTTTAGAGGTGATGAATCATCCTGGTGCTTGGCAGGCCGTGTGAATTTCATTTCCCCCCAACCAGCGGGTGACTCGTTTTTTCCCCACACCGTGCGGAAACTCTGTTCCTATTGAGCCAGAGTGCGTCCTTTTTGCCACGTGTCTCCCACTGACAGTTCTATTTCGAAGAAAAATGAACAGGAGACATTAACCGTGCTGTCCTGCCATGGTGCCTTCTGAAAACTCCCTGTGAATAGAGCGACTGAGGCAGCCATGCCATCAGATTATTCGATTAAAGCAATCAGCCACTCGAGGCAGTGTGTTACAATGATTTTACCACTGGTACAATCTGAGGAAAACTCATTGTAGCTATACATGGCCTTGTGTGAATTATTGCAATATGATAAAAGACACCAATGTTCAATTAATGCATTTATTATTCATAATAATTAGTATAAACCACACCAAGTCACATCATAGCTAGTTCAATAGTCTAAGGCTGTCCCATTAAAACGTAATGCTACCTAAAAATTCGTACAGTGCTGTACACCTTGTACACCTTTGTACCATATTTACCCCTAACAGGTGCATATTAGTACCTCAAAGGTATATTACTACCTTAAATGTACACATTAGTACCTAAATGGGTTTGAAAGTTGACAGCTTTTGTGGCCTACCTTTTTTTTCTTAGGAGTATATGGAATAGTAGGCCTATGCTAAACTATTCCTAATTCAGCCTGTGATCGCTTCCCTGAAATATCATCATGTTTCAGGTAATCACAATGTCTCTGTGTTTAGTGAATGAAGACCCTTGCCAGATCCTCATGAATCCCTATTTGAAGCGCACTCTTGCACAAATGCACAATTTATGGCCTGTGGTTTACAGAACTATAATGTCAAGGAACCTGTGTGGATAGAGATCTATGTCATACAAATTTAAGATTGTGTAAAAAATATTTACAGGAACAATGACTTGACAATAATATATTTATTCACTCTACCTGCACTTTATTTCCCTTAAAAATATACAGTGGAGGAATGGCCTGTATATAAATATGCTACTTCAGCTATATTTTCCCAGTCATCTAAATGGCAAAAAGTGTCCCAATTTGAGTAGTCTGTAAACATTTCACACAAATATATATATATATATATTTTTTTAAATATAATATATTGAAATATGTTATATATTGAAATATAATATATTTCAATATATAACATATTTCAATATATTTTTTGAAAGAACTCTCTTATGCTCACCAAGGCTGCATTTATTTTATAAAAAAATACAGTAAAAAATACTAATAATGTGAAAAATTATCACTGAAAAAAAAAGTTTCATTGGATCAAAGTAAAAATAGGTTTACTTTTTCTGAACTGAAACATTTTTTTAAAGTTTGACCAAATCAAATTTCTAGTCAAATGAAACGTCTCAGGTTACTTATGTAACCATGGTTCCCTGAGTAGGGAACGAGACACTGCGTCCTCTAGGGGTCGCTATGGGGAACGCCTCGTTGTGACCCTTGTCTGAAGCATACATTGAAAAAACACCAACTCGTTGGCCGGCGACAGCCATGACGGTACTACCGGGGCAACTATAGTATAAATAGGTGCCGGGAGCACACATCATTCACTTCTTCATCTGAAGCGAACTGCGTCCTCTAGGGGTCGCTATGGGGAACGGTATACCCATGCCACCATGCTGAGGGGAGTGCATGCCAGAACCATGGCGAGCACTAAGTACCAACTCTACCATATCGCTATGGGAATCGCCCCTGGGACGTTAGACGGCTGTCAGTGATGTTATTCCCTACGTCCAAAGGCCGAGGCTTTGAGAAGTCATCAAGTCAATCTAAGGCTATAATGCTGGAGTGACTAGCAGTAAATCTGTAGCTGAGGGGGCAAACATCCAGCTCTCAATCGAGAGGGAGCTCGACCTGCAGCATGTTCCAATGGTGGAACAGCTAGCAGTCATTTAGCTGAGGGAGCAACACACCCAGTTCTCAACGAGAAGGGGATTCGACCTGCAGCATTTTCCAAAGCTGGAACAGCTAGCAATAATTTACTTAGCTGTGGGAGCAACACACCTAGTTCTCAGTCGAGAAGGGGGCTCGACCTACAGCGTGATTGTAAAATCAGTAAGCATACTGCAAGCTAGCCAAACACTCAGCGCATCAGGGAGGAAGGGCCTAAATCGCCTGATGCTGCTGGTTCCAGGTGCTCTGGAGAAACAGAGAACTCAAACTTCTCATGTGAGAGGAGAACTCCAAATTCAGAGGAATAGCGTTGTTCATTCCAGGTAACTCTTTGACAAAAAAGAGGAGCACTGCTCAATACTACCACGAGGACAGCCCATGGAGCGAGGAATCCAACTCCTCAGAGAGGATTAACGCTCGAAAGAAACACCATACTCACAATAACCCTCAATGGTGAAGGGAGCGATGCTTTCAGAGTGTGTCGATCGAGACACACTAGTTGAGTGGAGCCCAAGGTACCGGGGTCTAAACCAACTTAGAGAAAGGGAACGAGGTCAATAACGCGTAACCCTTACCATACAGGATTTTAGAAAGTGGGCAAAGCATAACGTGCACACTTACCAGCTATGTGGATTTTAGAAAGTGCGCAAAGCATAACGTGCACACTTACCACTTATGTGGATTTGTAGAAAAGTGCGCAAAGCTTAGTGTGTGCACTTACCATAGTATTTGGATTTAGAGTTTTCCAAGTATCTGTTTGCAGATGCCCGGAAGTACTGGGCCAATCGGGAGAGGCAAGCTCCAATACAACCCTCAATGGTGAGGGGAGCGATGCTTCCAGAGTGTGTCGACAAAGACACACTAGTTGAGTGGAGCCCAAGGTACCGGGGTCTAAACCAACTCAGAGAAAGGGAGCGAGATCAATAACGCGTAACCCTTACCATACAGGATTTTAGCGACGCGCCGGGGGCCTGATGATCACGAAGGCTCCCGCAGAAGCCTATGTTATGGCCACATGATCCAGGAATTTAAAATATCTTAATTTGTGTTTTGAAGATAACCATAGTCCACCAGGATATCTATCTCCAACTCTGATCTCTAATATTACAGGGACAACCGGAGATTTAGTGACCCAGTGTTACAGACAATGCCAATAGTGGTGATGTGAGAAATACTGAAGTACATACAGTCCAAAAGTTTGAGGTCAGCACTATAAACATTGATAATAAGAAGAAACTTTATATGGATTCATTTTATGATGCTATTGTGACATTATGACTTAGATGGTCATGGGCCAATGTTTGATAAATAAAAGATACTTGTGCATCTACCTTAAAACACTTTTCTGTTGATCATTATCTGCACTTCATTCTTCCTTCATGCAAAATGGCTACTTCATATCACAAAACCCCATATTAAAATAATTTCTTCATTTTCACTCACACTGTCAAAAACATGAATTTAATTGTATGTGCACAATATCTGTGACAGTTCAGGGCCATCGGGTCAATGGAGGCCTCTGGGCAGGCAGTTGGTTTTTATGTTAATTCATGCCTGCAAAACACGATTAAATTTTCATGAATTTTGTTTCTCATTTTGCTGCCTAAATCAAGCAAATTAATAAAGTTAATAAATAATAAAGTCAAATTAATATCAATTTAATAAACATTAAAGCAAGCTCTAGGAGACTCTGCCAAGAAAAGGGGATTGAATAATATTCATTTGAATTTGTTATGAGATACTAAGGTGTATTATAAGCATTTAAATTGATTGTTGCATTATTATCTTGTTCTTCTGGATATTATTCATTCTGTCAATAAAAATCCCATGTTCAAAGTCAACTTGAATATCTCTGATCATTGTCACCTTGATTTATGAGCACACATCGTATGCCAGGTTTTTATTTGCTGATCTTTACAAACTATACACACTATATAAGACTCTCAGCATGCCAGACAATTGAGATTCCGTGAGAGAAAGACATACACAGAGTTTCAGGCGGGATGGAATGAGTTATCCTCAGTCAAACAGAAAGAGACTCCTGTTGAATTAAAAGCAAAGGAATGGAGAAAACATCATAGGCAGGGATTTGAAAGGTGAGCACAGCCTTTGATAGCTGTCTGACTTCGGCTTCTGGTGTAATGCTTTTCATTCTTTCAAAGAATTTTTTTCAAAGTTGCAGCAAGCATTCTAAAGTTTGGGTCAGCATGAGTTGGTTGATAATGTTATTGGCAGCTGTCAGTAACTTAATGATACAAGATACACAGGAAACACTGGGGGGAAAACCTCACATTTAAATTTAAAAAACATTAAATAATAAATATATATACATCAGAAGTCATCATGCAATCCATTCACAATTTATTTGATTTCCACAGTGATGCATTTTTCAGTGAAATGGAAGAAATGTAGATTTTACCCACAGGAAGTGCTGGATCATGAAAAGTGGGTGTTTTATTCCTGAATAGAGCCAGACTTGAATTGAGTTTGCAGTTGACATCCACATTTGCTGAGGCTTTTCGACCTGAATGTGGAAGACAAATTATTATTGCACATTCTACTTACAGGATTTTAGAAATACTGCATATCAAGTAGCTTAAAACAACGATTAAATAAACCAATATCGCTAGTTAAAAAAATTATAAATGCAAATAAATGTTCCTGTTCATTGTAGTATATTCCTTGCAAGGTCAACTTAAGCCCAAACAGAAACAATATTAATATTCTAGATAAAAATCATAAAGATAAAATGCATGCCCATTGATACAACAGAGGGCTAAAGCTTCAATATCTGTCTGCTGGGTTTTGATTAGTTCAGATGAACATTAAAAAAAATTGAAAGTAAAGTTATAGATTAATTGGGGTCTCTGGGACTCCAAATATAAAGAAAGTCAATCTCACCAGAACAGAAAGCTCAGCTTATTAAAAATTTATTTCAGTCACACATCCTTATTTCTTGCCAGCTGACTCTCAGCTGATCCCCATCTACCTATGGGAATACGACACCTATCTAAGCATTCATATATAAGGTCTCTCAGTATTATCAGCAGTTTTCGTATTGCTCAATAGCTAATTACCCTCCTCCATCCCCAGCTCCTCCTCTGTCAGTCAGGATTCAGCCTTCTGATTCTCCTTGAATCAGACTAATTCTAAAATGTGTACATAAATTATTGAACTTTAACGATATCTGCAATACATTTATGTTGGTTCTGTTCTGTTTACCCTGGGGGGGTTATCGCTGCTCTCCCTGCTCTCATCCATGCTAGGCTGCATGGATGCGCAGGGAGTTCTTGCCCAGAACAGAACCATACCGCCAATCCAAACTGTATGCTAATTGTCAATCATCTTTGACGATAGTGGTCCTGAGAGAAATACAGTCACGAAAAATGAAATCTGTAAGAGCAGTGAAAGGGTTCAAGTAGGACACACACGATCATGTTCCACTGTATTATTATTGTATTGCACATACGGAATATAAGATAGTATGTGATTTAAATCTGTCATCTGTTCCCGTGAATTCCAATTGGTAAATTCCAGTAGACTAACTAAATCTCCCATTTCTCCTTTATGAATCTTTAAGCAGGAAGTTGGCGGTGAACTTCATTTCCCAGAGTGCATCGCGCTGACAGCTTCTTCCTCGCGACAAAAATGGCGGCGCCATTAACCCTCCTGCTGATAGTGGCTGTTACAATAAGAGCCGTTTTATTCCGCTCCAGTCTGGCGGAATTAATTTTAGAGAGGGTCGAGGTGGTGTCGCCTTTGAATGCGTGGAAACGAGGTATGTTAATGTATTTTTTTCTATATGGGAATGCTGTATACTGATGGTATGTTCTTGCATGGCAGCATTGCTGAGCTGTCAAATGAAGACATTTTCAGCACATCATGTTTTCATGCTTTATTTTTAACTCAGTTATTGTTGGTAACATTATTGTTTACTCATATATCTGATCCCAAATATACAGCATCAATAGAATACGCAGATTTGAACTCCACAGCCTGTCGTGGCACCCATCTTAATATCTATTTACAGTATGTCTTGTGTTGAATAGATTGCATTACTGCAGCTTGCTCCTAAGTTTGATTTTACATCAAATCTGTGTTCCATCCGTCATCCATGTTATATTTAAACAGTCTGGCAAATATTAATAAACATTGAAGTGATGTGTTTTTTGGGCGTTGTTTCAAAAGAAATCACTTACAGACCTGTTATCAATATCGTTCACTTCACTGCCTTGAATACAATTACTTATGTATTTGATGGTCGTGTAAGGGTGAAATGTCTTCAAGTTCTTTGCTTATTAACTGCATAATATGACTTTAAACAGTTGTAGAGGGTCTTGCCTTGTTGGATCTGGGGGTCTCGCCTTACTCAGGAGATGTGTTTCATGAAGTAAGTTCTATTTGACCTTGTGTTTGATTCATTTTCTTTTCAAGTCTATACTCGGATGTCAGTGTTTAATTGTTCTTTTTATTTCTTCCAGACACCCCTTATGATATACCTCTTTCATTTTATGGTCGACTATGCAGAGATTGTTTTTATGGTAAGTCCTGATTTAGTTTTTTGTCTTTAATGTTTTCTTACATCATTGTACCTTGCAGAAATGGCCATTCCAAATCTGATTTACTATGCAGTTTTCCAGGTTGCTGTGAATTAAGATCATAGTTTATACACTGTAAAAAATTATTCTTTGCTTATTAACTGCATAATATGACTTTAAACAGTTGTAGAGGGTCTTGCCTTGTTGGATCTGGGGGTCTCGCCTTACTCAGGAGATGTGTTTCATGAAGTAAGTTCTATTTGACCTTGTGTTTGATTCATTTTCTTTTCAAGTCTATACTCGGATGTCAGTGTTTAATTGTTCTTTTTATTTCTTCCAGACACCCCTTATGATATACCTCTTTCATTTTATGGTCGACTATGCAGAGATTGTTTTTATGGTAAGTCCTGATTTAGTTTTTTGTCTTTAATGTTATCTTACATCGTTGTACCTTGCAGAAATGGCCATTCCAAATCTGATTTACTATGCAGTTTTCCAGGTTGCTGTGAATTAAGATCATAGTTTATACACTGTAAAAAGTGATCGTGAATTAAACGGTAAAAGACTGTAAAAATGCTATAGTAAAAACCTGTTAAATGGTTAACGGTAAATTCCCCTTTTATATACGGTGGATACATTATATGGTAAAAGACTGTAAAAATGCTACAGTAAAAACCTGTTAAATGGTTAACGGTAAATTCCCCTACTATATACGGTGGAAACATTACATGTAATTTTACGGTAGTATACTGTTTTTGGTAGTGAAAAAGACCGTATAATTTACAGTGAATAACTTGTAAAGTAAATTGACATTCCCAGAATTCCCTGCGTTACATTTCAAATGTGATGTTTTTCTGTTGAAATAACTGTTTCTTCGTAGTTTTTTCTTATCAGTTTAGTATATTAGGGTTAATGTTGTTAAATGAATGTTTATTGCATTATTTCAGTTTCATGTGTGTTACCATGATGGTGTTTAGTGTTTGTTTGAACGACACTGTGCACCTTCTATATATGTTATTATTTAAAAACTGCTTGTGATGGGCTTTGGTTCATCATGTGACTTTCTCATCACCACCTGCATTTGGTGGTTATCAGTGTATTACAAACGTACAAAACAGATTTCAGTACTTCAATAGGTTGGTATATTAACATTATATCAGTTAATGAAATTACGGTATTTAACTCTAAATTTAAGTTAAAACCTAAAACGTCGCTACCGTAGGTATATTAACATTATATCAGTTAATGAAATTATGGTATTTAACTCTAAATTTAAGTTAAAACCTAAAACGTCGCTACCGTATTTTTTTTTACGGTAAAATTCCGGCAACTACAGCTGCCGTTTTTTTACGGTAAATTCTACAGATTTTTTTTTTTACAGTGTAACCATTACTGTGTGTTTGTGTTTTTGTACAATTCACTGCTTGTACACATGTAAATATTCCCATATAATGGTTTGTCACCAGATAGCAGATGGACTCACGGCAGTGGCTCTTTATCTGTCAATTCAGACTTATAATAAGAATGTGGTAAGTTATAGCTTGTATTTTTGTTGATGTTTCATAGGTTAGAGTCTATTAATTCATTGTATTTTAATATTATTAGTATTATTTTATATTATAGTTTTAAATATTTTATAGATAAACATATCTTGCATCTTTGTTTACTTTGTAGTTTAGAAAACAGAAGTATGCCTTGGAATCGGACCGGTATCCCGCCGACTGTTTGGAGCTCCTCCGCTCTCCCAAGGAAATGTTCTACATCCCCCTCAAGGTTGCCATGTTGTAAGTCCTGATCAGGCTTTAAATCATTATTATGCTATCACTTTTCTTTTTCATTTAAAAAAGAAACACATGTTTCCATTTGCCTAATTGTCTTCCAGTTATCTGTTAAATCCCTTCACCATCCTGTCTTGTGTGGCAAAGTCAACTTGTGGACTGAACAATGCCATTATTGCGCTCTTCATTCTCTGTACATTAAAAGGTGAGTGTTCCCTTAGTACACTTAAAGGTGGGCCAGACCTGATTTGCATTCTTCTACTTTGCTGTAGGAAAAACACTTAATTATCTGTGGTTTGCTATATGTGGTGTTGTTGTGGATTCTTCAGGTAGTGCCTTGTTGAGTGGCATATTGTTGGCCTTGGCTACATATCAGTCCATCTATCCTCTGACCCTGTTTGCTCCGGCACTCCTATTCTTCCTGCAGGTGAGAGTCTGAACTCAGACTAATGCCGATGCATTGCTCTGATGGCCAAAATGAAGCTTCTCTCTCTGTCTGTTTCAGAGGTTATATATCCCAGTGAACCTGAGGAGGAGCAGTTTCTGGTTCTTCACTCTTCAGTATGCGTTCATATATGTAGGCAGTCTGGTGGTGATCACTGGACTCTCTTTCTTCCTCCTGGGCTCCTGGGACTTCATCCCTTCTGTCTATGGATTCATGTCAGTCATATGCCGTACACTTATATTTAAATATGTATTTATTATTCTAATATTTACTGTGTGTGTATTCCACAGATTTTCTGTCCCAGACCTGACTCCAAACATCGGACTCTTCTGGTACTTCTTTGCAGAGATGTTTGAGCATTTCCGTCTCTTCTTCATCTGCGTTTTTCAGATCAATGTCTTTTTTTACACCATCCCGCTCTCCATCAAACTCAAGTAGGTCCTGTATATACCTGAACATGAGCAATGCTTTTTATTTAGCATGTATAGCACTCTCATGGGTAAACAATTCAATCAAACAGGGAGCATCCAGTGTTCCTCATCTTCATGCAGATCGCCATCATCTCCATCTTTAAGTCGTACCCTACTGTGGGAGATGTCGCCCTCTACATGGCATTTTTGCCGGCCTGGAGTCACCTTTATCGATGTGAGTATCAGTTTTCATTTAAATATGTTGACAGATTTGCTATTGAAACAGCTAAATGGAGTAAGGCATATCAAAGTGCATGTTTTTTTTTTTTTACCATGAACCATTTGCTACTTACTATTGCTAGTCAGAGACCGGTGATAATAAGTAAAGAAAAGAAAAAATATTATTTATTATAATAATCAGTTGAGCTGTTTGTTTTTAGAAAAGAAGTCAATTTAAAATTTTAAAAGTTTATTTTATCAGTTTTTAGAAGTACACATCATATAAGCTAAAAGACAGAACCTCGATTTATAATTTTGAATTCTCAATTTTGATTCTTTAGTAATGTGAAAGTGCTCATAAATTATACCTTTTATGATTTTGTACACTCTCAATGCATTACATATTGACACACTGCCATACAAAAGGTTGGGGTCAGGAAGAATTTTGTTTGAAAGAAATTAATACTTTTATTCAGTATGGATGCATTAAATTGATCAAAATTGACAGTAAAAAGTTTTTTACGGTTACTGAAGATTTCTGTTTCAAATAAATGCTGTTGTCTTGAACTTTCAATTTATCCAAAAGCCTGAAAAAAATTATCGTGTTGCACTTTATACAAAAATATTAAGCAGATTAAAAAAAAAGTAATTTTAAGGTGTAATAATATTTCACAAATATAATTTTTTTTAATACTGTATTTTGATCAGTTAAATGCAGCCTTGGTGAGCATAAGAGAGTTCTTTCAAAAACATTTTAAAAAATTACTGACCCCAAACTTTTTTTCTCTGTGAATTAATAAAATGTGGAGTATATTCTGTTTGTGTATATATATATATATATATATATATATATGTGTGTAAAAAAAAAATGTAGTGTATACTGTTTGTGTATATATATATATATATATATATATATATATATATATATATATAGACTGTTCAATATATTTAGCACTTTTCCAAAGCACCTTTACAAATAACGTGTACAATTTTCACATTTTCTGCACTGATTTCATAGGAAAATCAAAATTAAACATGGTAAAATGTTTTAATTGAGGCACTGCATTTGGCAATTGCATTGTTGTAATTTCAAACTATTTAATTTAATACACACAGATGCAAGAAGTTAAGCTTCTGTAGAACTTTGTGAATGACTATTATTCAAATTCTGCAGAAATATGTAGAGCTCCCAGTTGAATTCTTTGAGCGCAGATTCTGTTGAAGCCTGTATAGAGCTGTATAGGCACTCAGTTTGATATTGTGCATCTAGATAAGGCTGAAATCTGCTAGCAAGCTTTATAAAGAAATCAACTACAAGAAATTTGTTTTCTTTATTTCTTTCTTTCTCTATTTCAGTTTTGAGAAACATCTTTCTGGTGTCATGTGTGCTGTTGGCGTGCTCCGCGCTCTTTCCTGTACTCTGGCATCTGTGGATATACGCTGGCAGTGCCAACTCTAATTTCTACTATGCCATCACATTGCTCTTCAACTTTGGACAGGTAAAGGGTCCCATCTTGATAAGCCATTTCACCTAAACACAACTGGAAATATAGCTGACTCGTTGTCTGTTTTGCTCACACTTTGAGCAACAAGTCTTTAAGGTAAACAAAAAAGTACTGTGAAAATTCACTGTAAAGTTTACAGATTACATGAACCTAATGTCATGTGTGTTTACACCACCACAGATCCTCCTGGTGTCAGATTATTTCTACGCCTACCTGCGTCGAGAACATCACCTGACCCACGGCCTCTATCTGAAGAAGAAAGACGGCACGGAAGCCACTCTAGTGTTAAAGTGACCTTCTTTCACAAGTCTTACGGAGATCTCACCGACTGCCTCACACTCTCATACTCTAATAACTTTCCACACTACATTTTTTCCCCGGTTCTTTTACTCTCTCAGCTCAGTTTGCCTTTTTTTTTTAAACCTGTTACTTTCTTTTGCACATTTGAGCGTTTTACCTCATGTTTGAATGTTGACACCCCCTCTTGGACCAAAGCTGTTTTGTAAGAGACTTTTTGATAATGGGGGCCGACTGAAGGTATCTGAGTGATACAGAACTTTACTGTTTTGGCTCACATGAGGTGGGTACAAAGTTATTTTTTTGTCTTTCTTTGTTTCTAAGGATTTATTAATGTATGTTGTTTTGACACTGTTTAGATATTGTTACTGGGCAACAAGACAGACTGATTAAGACAACTTTTCTTTTCTTTTTTTTGGTGGTATAATACAGCATTTTGACTGAAACTACTGACTTTGACCATTTTGAGCAGTTGTACTAGCCAGTACCAATTTTTTTTTCTTTCAGTCCTCATGGTGATTATTATTGTGTTTTTTAAATTGTTTTGACACTGTTTAGATATTGTTACTGGGCAACAAGACAGACTGATTAAGACAACTTTTCTTTTCTTTTTTTTTGGTGGTATAATACAGCATTTTGACAAACTACTGACTTTGACCATTTTGAGCAGTTGTACTAGCCAGTACCAATTTTTTTTTCTTTCAGTCCTCATGGTGATTATTATTGTGTTTTTTTTTATTTTATTAATTTCTCTACTCCATTTTACCTTGGATGAACAACAGACTTAAAGGGATAGTTCACCCAAAAATGAAAATTCTGTCATTAATTACTCACCCTTACGTCGTTTCAAACCTGTAAGACCTTCGTTCATCTTCGGAACACAAATTAAGATAGTTTTGATGGATGACCCTGCATAGACAGCAACGCAACTGAAATGTTCCCAAGTCATGAAACGTAGCAAGGAGATCGGTAAAATAATCCATGTGACATCAGGGGTTCAACCGTAATTTTACGAAGCTACGAGAATACTTTTTGTGCGAAAAAGAAAAAAAAAACGACTTTATTCGACAATTCATCTCCTCCGCATCACTGGTTCAACCGTAATTTTACGAAGCTACGAGAATACTTTTTGTGCGAAAAAGAAAAAAAAACGACTTTATTCGACAATTCATCTCCTCCGCATCACTTTTTTTTTTCTTTTGCGGTTACGGTTGAACCCCTGATGTCACATGGATTATTTTACCGATCTCCTTGCTACGTTTCTGGACTTGGGAATATTTCAGTTGCATTGCTGTCTATGCAGGGTCATCCATCAAAAATATCCTAATTTGTGTTCCGAAGATAAACGAAGGTCTAACAGGTTTGAAACGACATGAGGGTGAGTAATTAATGACAAAATTTTCATTTTTGGGTGAACTAACCCTTTAAGTTCATTAATGTCTCTCGGTACCAAGTAAGAAACATTTGAATGGCTTGTGAACATGTCTGTAGTTGGCACAATTAAGGGCTTCTCTCCTGCTTGCATCAGAGATGGAGCTGCAGGGAATCTTTTTCCTAACTTAGCAATGACATTTGAAAAACTTCAATGTGTTTTCAGGAATTGGAAGGTCTAACAGGTTTGAAACGACATGAGGGTGAGTAATTAATGACAAAATTTTCATTTTTGGGTGAACTAACCCTTTAAGTTCATTAATGTCTCTCGGTACCAAGTAAGAAACATTTGAATGGCCTGTGAACATGTCTGTAGTTGGCACAATTAAGGGCTTCTCTCCTGCTTGCATCAGAGATGGAGCTGCAGGGAATCTTTTTCCTAACTTAGCAATGACATTTGAAAAACTTCAATGTGTTTTCAGGAATTTTTTTTTTCTTTTTCGTTTTGAATGCCTACTACAAGCGGTTCAGAAATGTGCACACTGAAGTATTACGCATTACATGACCTCCATTTCACATAACTCTGGTTCCCCTTTCAGCCTGAAAGGAAAGTTTGGGCCATTTTGGATGTCATAACACTGATTTGAAACCATTTGTAAATTATGTGGTGATTAAAATGCCAATAAAGATTATTTCTCAGTTGTGTTTTGTTAAACCATGTTGGATGTTGATTTAGGGGTTTTATCAAAACTTATAAAAGATCAACCTTTTATGTTCAGTGCACAACAGCAGTCTTATGATCTGTTTTCTTTTAAGGAAAAAGTGCTATTTAAATTGAGCCTGTCGTGTGTTTTTATGGGGAAACGAAGAAGAAGAATCTCTCATGTCAGCAAATATTGTGTCACAGTTCAAGTATGTACATAACATTGCTGATATCATGACTTGATGAGTGAAGTAATGAATAGACTTCTCAGTCAAGTTTAAAGTTCTCTGCATATTCTATAGATGCTATAGACAATTCAAAAGCATTTTGTAGTTATGAAATACCTTTAAATGCTGTCAAACGTGTTGTCACTGACATGCCAATGGGAGCTTTATAAGTCTAGCTAATTAATGACGGTGAAACAAGGTTAAATAGGGAAAAAATTGAGCAAAGATGCCCCACCTGCTTCAGTCTGCCAAATACTTTAAGCTGTCTTGAGTGAAATGAAAAGATTTAGCATTATTCCCAGTGCACAAACTGGGAATAATGCTAACTTGTTGTTGTTGTTGTTTTTTATGTATTAGCTTCCTAGCATTTGCCTTAAATTATATTACAATAATTTTGTGCAAGTTATTACTGGGAGACGTCAATAAAGCCAGGTGAAAGTCAGAATGACTCCGCATAAACTGTTTTTCAAATACTCCTTTTTCATTGTTTTGGTGTCCTTTCACCTCTTTCAATGGATTAAATTAATATTTAACCATTAGTTGTTAAGTAGATTTCCTCATATTTATCTTGAGATGTTTATTTGAGATCATTTACATTTGAATACTGATCTTCAGCTATAAAATGATCAAATTATCAGTTGTAATAAATCACAAGTTAATATTTGATAGCTTTCTTTGACGTTTAAATAATTGAAATTCTCTGTCACTGGAATCCAAGGTAGGTAATACTTCACAACATGGTTGTATACGCTAACATTAGTCAGCACATATTAACAGTGTACTTAAAATGAACTAAAACCATGAGAACTATTTTCACAGCATTTATGGTCATTGTTCATTTTTAAATACATGCATTAAAATTAATATATTATGAATAATAGAATGCCTATACATTAACACTACCCAAGCTGTAAAAAGTGATTGTTTGCTGTTATGATACCTAATGCTAACAAATGTTAACATAGAACCTTATATAAACAAACCCAAGGTTGCCTTACACCGCAGTTGCGTCCTTTTCATTCTCGTGGTTTCTGTGCAGATTGTATGGATGATGTTGCATAAGCATTTACATAACTTTAGAGCTACCATGACAACAGCACAGAACCTGTTGAATCAGATTTTCATGTTACCATTCTTTTGCTCTTGAGCTGATGAAGCGACACATTGTGATAACACAGACTTGGTTCTCATTGTGAGTGCTGCT
Source organism: Sinocyclocheilus grahami (assembly GCF_001515645.1). Lineage (NCBI taxonomy): Eukaryota > Metazoa > Chordata > Actinopteri > Cypriniformes > Cyprinidae > Sinocyclocheilus > Sinocyclocheilus grahami. The sequence continues at coordinate 316,577 of NW_015505672.1, forward strand.
GACTCTTGGATAGACTAAAGAGAAGTGCTTTCGGAAGCCTTTTGAATAGGGCCCCACATTCTGCCTAACTGGAAACTTGTTGAGTCATAGTGTGAAAGGGCTAAAATGAAACATTTGGTCCATGACAAAATGCTTGTGTTAAAGCCACTAATTACAGATAGGAAAATGTATACATTTAAAATGAAAAATGATTAGAAAAAATCTACATTTGAAACTATTCATCTCTGGATTAATAATTCCAATAAGTGTAGTCTAGATATCATAAAGGGCACCTATTATGCCCCTTTTTACCCCACAGATTATTTATTATATCATTTTTAAAATGCCTATTTTAATAGGAAGCAGAATCACGCTGTTTTCGTGCATATATCTTTAAATGCAAACGAGCTGCTGCTCCCCGCCCCCTTTTCCTTACAGCTCATACCTCAAATACTCTGCCAAAAAACATCTGTTTGGTTTTGATTATCATGTCTATTGTGCTGAAATCATGCTTTTTAAAGCCATTTCAGTTTAAACTTCTGATATAGTGTTTTCTGAGCGCACACATCCGAAGCACATCCTACAGAAAGCGGCTGTCACATGCAGGGTTGCCAGGTTTTCACAAGAAACCCACCCAATCGCTACTCAAAACTAGCTCAATCGCGTTTCCAGGGGATAAATATCATGTTATTGGAGTCGCTTCAACTCGCGGACATGAAAAACAACCCGCGGCAACAGTGTTAAAGTAGCCCAATTCCGAAAACCGCAGACTTGGCAACACTGGTCACACGGCATGTGAATAACTTAAAGGGGTAATATGATGCGATTTCAATTTTTCCTTTCTCTTTGGAGTCAATCACAACACTCTGGATAGCTGGCCAATCAGAGCACACCTAGCTTTTTCAGACCGATGAGCTTTATAAAAATTGACGTGTTTCAGAAAGGCGAGGCATAGAGGAGAAACAATAATGTACAGTATGTGGAAAATAATGTGTTTTTTGAACCTTAAACCGCATAAACACATTGCATTACACCAAATACACAAAATAATGTTCTTTTTAGCAACATCATATGACCCCTTTAACGTTACTAAGGTAAGTTCTCTTTCATGTCTTATTGCGCTTAAACTGTCAAATACACACAAGGTCATGTTAAAAACACATTACAAAAACTGTCGGTTATGTCTTTGAAGGTAAACAGCTGGGAAAGAAATCACATGTTTATATTAGATCTGTGTATTAAGTGACAGCAGTGTAATAGTACCTATAAAGAAAATCACTCACTGCTCTTGACTTGAATAACTTCTATAGCTTTAATAAGAAGATATTTCTAACTTTAATGCTCTAGTGTGAAGATAAACGTGGTGGATTGTGTGCAGCTCACTTAGAGCAGGGTCTCTTCTAATACAGCGGTGTCAGTCAGCGGCCGTGAGCGGGGCCTAAACAATGTAACGTCACACTGCTCAGAGAATCAAAACGGCATGTCTAATGAGACTGATTTGGTTTAGTGAAGATTTAAAACAAGGCGTGGGTGGATTTTCTTATTGGTTTTATTGTTAGAACAATATTCTCCAATGTTCTTTTAAAGTTTTCAGTTGTCAGGGTAGTTTTATTTTTATTCTCAGAATGTTCTCTTAAAAGATTGGATAACATTTTCTAAAAACATCCTAAAAATGTGTAGTGATAACATTGTTAGAACATTATTTCTTAACATTCTAATAAAGGTTTTTACGGAAAGTTTTTTTTCTTTTCTTACAATGTTCTTCTGATATTTTGTGATGATCTTCTAGTTTGGACATAATATTGTTAGAACATTAACATTCTTATAAAGTTTTCAGCTGGTAGTTCCCAGAATGTTTTTCTAAAATGTTTCATTTATAACATTGTTGGAACATTATGCACTAACAATACAATACAATTGAGTGTATAGGCCTGTTCTATTTTGATCTGCAGTTTAATAAAAGTTAAACAGAAAAAAGACAAAATAGTAGCACTGCATGTGTTTCTGAATATTTATTAAAACAGACTGTATAATGATGAAAAAACACAAACATGACAGGTATAGTTAAAATACGCAAATTCCTTCAGGCACATTTCAGTGCAATATTTTTACATATTTTTAAAACTGTGTATACAATAATTATATACAATATAATTATGTTTAATTAAACTGAGATATAGCACTATAAATTCTTAATTCGTTTGCAACAAAACTATAAAGTTTTGTTGCAAACGGATGAAGACATTAGTAGGCTTCTCAGCTCGACCCTCAACGCTTTCGGAGTTTCGGCATCCCAACACTGAATATTATATTGTGGGCGTTGTATTTCGATTAATAAAATAAAAATTATAAAAATTACAATACAAAAATGAAATTTAAATGACCCTGCTTCTAAATAAATAAAGCAGTTATTTTTATTTATCAGGATGTCAATCCCGTGGCATAAACAGAGAAACAAATAGAGACATAAAGTAATAATATTTTGTAACTGATACGGAACTTAATAGGTAGCCAGTGCAGAGACTGTAAAATTGTAATATGATCATATTTTCTTGACCTGGTAAGGACTCTAGCTGCTGTATTTTGGACTACCTGTGGCTTGTTTACTGAAGATGCAAAAAGATGTATATTGTCATTCATTTCAACGCTATGCTTGCAAGATGACGGCTTAGTCCTGTCACCTCACAGCAAGTATTTCCATAATACAAAGAAATGCACATTTGACAAATTGAGGATTCTAAATTGTCCATATTTGACATATACGTATATATCCCAGTATGTATCCATGCTGGGATACATTCCAGTACTTTTAGACCCTTTTCTACATGTTCTGCTTTTTCTAGTATCCAAATGTCTCTCACACACTCCGAATGCACATTCTGATCAGATAGCAATCAAGATGGTTGTATTCCATATAAGTGTGTTTGTTAAAGTTGGTTGGTTTTTGGGGAGTTTGAGCTTGTAAAAGATATGTGTGCTTTTCTCATCTCTATTTACAATTTCCTTTGTAAAGCAATTTGGATCAGCTAATGTGTGGGCAAAGGCCTGAAAGTTTCAACCTGGCAGTGCAGCTTTGTACTCTTTAAAAGCAGATCGGCATTGTTTGACGTAATGACAACGGTTTGCAAAATTTGTGCTCAGAATGACAGCGTTTGAATATAAAATTACACCTAAATATAAAACTAATAAGATTTACTTTAAAATTACAAAGAAGAACATTAAATTGTTAGTATGGACATAAATCTTTAGTACAATGAGCTACATATTTAATTACAGATTATTTTTGTAATTTTACATATACAGGAAAAAATACTGTATAAATAATACAGTGAAAATTACTGTAATTTGTCATTAATGGAATAATACTTAAAACAACAGTCAAGTTGTTAATTTACATATACTGTTTGTCATTTTACAGTTTTGAATATAATTTAAAATAACAGAAGAATACTGTATAAATAATACAGTAATTTTCCTGTAAAAAACATATGTCTTTAATGATATAATATGTAAAATAACAGTCAAGTTGTTAATTTACAGATATTGTTTGTAATTTTACTAAGTTTTGAATATTATTAAAATAACAGAAAAGTACTGTAAACATTTTAGCGTTATTTTCCATAAAAATAGGACTTTTTTTAAAGTGTAAACAACATCCTCAAAATGATGCAGTCTAAATTTGTTAACACATCACATTATGAGAAAGTTTTATAAAAAAATTAAAAAAACATTCCGTCCTCTTCTTCCTCGATTATGTTCTTATGTTTTCCTAATGTGACTGAGAGAATACTCTTCATATATTATTATGCAATATTATGGCAGCATTTTATTAATTATTGTATAATCTGTTACCTCAACAACATCCTCAAAACATCACATTATGAGAATGTTTTATAAAAATCATTCCATCCTCTTATTCCTCAATTATGCTCTTATAACGTTTTCCTAATGTGGCTGAGAGAATGTTCTTCATATGTTAGTATGCAATATTTTGCCAACGTTTCATCAATAATGTATAATCTGTTACCTCAAAAACAATTTGCGAAACATCCATAAAAAGTTACAGTTAAAATGTGATATCTTTGTTTATTAAACATTATAGGAACGTTATTTGAAATGGAAAAAAAAAACATCATTAAAATATTCTTTAAACATTGCATTCAAATGTTTCCTTTAAAACATTAACCAAACCTGTACAGAATGTTAGCTAATGTTCTGGGAACGTTCCCTGCTAGCTGGAGCTTTACAATCCTTAACTGATCCCAAGACGTTCATGTTCTTCAGGTAAATGTTTGGTAGATAGCCAAAATCAAGTCCTTCCAAACCTCAAAACTCTTAGCAACGCCTCAATCAATGCTGCAATGATTTCCGCCACTGCATTGCACAGACAGTTTAGACATGGTTCACTGTTAATTCCTTATTTTTCTTTTCAGAAATCAGAAGTCAGAAGTCAGAAAGAGCTTTATTACCAAGTATGTTTACACACACAAGGAATTTGACTTGGTGACAGGAGCTTCCAGTGTAGAAGAAAGTACAGACATAGTACAAACATGCATGATAGTGCAGACATATACACAGTAAAGATGAAATACACTCTTAAAAATAAAGGTGCTTCACGATGCCATAGAAGAACCTTTTTGTCTAAATGGTTCCATAAAGAACTTTTAACATCTGAAGAACCTTTCTGTTTCACAAAAGGTTCTTTGTGGCGAAAGAAGGTTCTTCAGATTATAAAAAGGTAAGAAAGAGATGGTTCTTTAAAGAACCTTTGACTGAATGGTTCTTTGTGGAACCAAAAATGGTTCTTCTATGGCATCGCTTGAAGAACCTTTTGAAGCACCTTTATTTTTAAGAGTGTACAACACTAATATAAGAACAGAATATTAAATAATGCACTATATACAGAAGTAGAAACAAAGAGATCAAATGAATGTACAGATGTTATTTACAAGTGTACAGTTTATGCAGTTTTATGTTGTTTTGTGACATACCATTTTAGACCCATTGCAATGGTAACCATTATAGCATTCTAAAAAAAAAAAGTGACGTGACATGGTGCTCTGCATTTAACCCATCCAAAGTGGATTAAACACACACCAGGAGCAGTGGGCAGCCATTTATGCTGTGGCGCCCGGGGAGCAGTTGGGGGTTCGGTGCCTTGCTCAAGGGCACCTCAGTCATGGTATTGAAGGTGGGAGAGAGCGCTGTACATTCACTCCCCCCACCCACAATCCCTGCCAGTACGAGACTCGAACCTGCAAGCTTTGGGTTACGAGTCCAACTCTCTAACCATTAGGCCACAACTTCCCCATATGACTTCATATATGGCACGACTTCCCCCAAACATTCTTTGAAATGCCTTGGAGTGTAAATATCATGGTGTATGGTATATATCAAAATATTGCCACAAAATACTATATTGTATTTGTTCTTCATCTGAACTGTATGAACAATTTGAATTTATGATTCCAGTCCACAGGCAGCATGGTTCCCTTTTTCGAAGGTGTGATCATATTTCTAGAACATGCTGTTCTACTTCTTAATCATAGAAGTTGCCAAGCAGGCACTGTTTCCTTGTACTATTTATTAAAACGTCTCCTTTCATAACTCAACAAAATGTTCATGGGAACCCAAATACACCCATGAGAAAAGACCTTGAATGAGGATTTAAGTAGCCTAATTAGTTCCCAACAATGGAAACGTTCTTTCTGTTTTGAGGAGGGTGGGGGTCAAAGAAAGCAACACAGAAGTCAAGCATCACCTGACCTAGAATGCATGTCACCAAGTCACGTACTATTATTGATTTTATGTTGTAATTAAAATATGAGGATTGGTGTAAAGGGTTTACATCTATACTTTTACAACAAGCACACTGAGCATGTGCAAAGTTCAGTACAAAAGGAATATAAATCACAAAAAGAGGGTCAGGAACAGGAGTCACCTGACCTGACCAAGTAATATCACCCAGTCAGAAAAATCTGTTTTCATGCTGTATCTTGAATGGCCATTCATTTAATTAAGGAGAAAAGAGCCAGTGCTATCAAAACGAAAAACACAATGTTTGAAAAAAAAATGACACGGACAAATACAGATATAGACAAATATACAAACCAAATGCACAGACAAATACACAAACCACGAATATAAATGAAATACACAAAACTGTAGCATATTCACATTACGTATATTCTGTAAGATATAAACATTTAGTTTTTGTCTTGTGAATCTTCCATAAATAATTCACATTTTTATTAAAAGAAAGGCTAACATAATTGTTTATGGGGCCGGGGAAAAAAAGTAATAACTTTCTGTAATGGAGATTGCTTTGAGTTTTAACATTACTAGTTTCCTTGAGCCGTTGCGATGGTAATGCTATGGCAGCGACCCCTTCAAGCCGCTGCGTTTGCTGATTGGCTGATGTGGAGCGAGAGCTAGATTCAGGCCAATCAGAGATGAGATCAATATCAGCGAGTGGAAAACTACAAGCTAGGACACGCTCTTTCGTCACCCCTCGCCCAACCAATCATAATTCTAATCGTCACGTCCTCGCTCTATGATTGGCTCGTATGGGAGGTCGGGTGAAGAAGAATTATAAAAGCCATTAAACGCACGAGTATCGTGGGGCTGTAACGGTGTGGCATCTCGCTTTACAGCCAACACATCGGGGACAAGCTGCTTGTGTATTTTAACTTTTAATTTAAAATATCAACAGAGCCGCTCTACTTCAACATTCAAGGCTTTGCTGTCTTAGGTGAACTGCGAGTTATTCGGATCTCGGGGAATTTGCATGACAGGTAAACGTTACGTGCTTTTTCTACATTCAATTCGTGATGGTTTGTGCTAATCACGTAAATGTAAGCTAACATTAGAAAAGTTGACATCGTTACCGATCGTGATTTGATTAATTGCTTCATATTTTGCACTCCTATCGCCTCTTGGGTCATTTGAACTCCTCTTTGTTCTTGTTTCCTTAATTTGGTGTTGCGTCGTAATGTGCCCGTGATTGTCTCTTGGTCCTGTCTGGACGGTGCACTTACTTACAGTTATGAAAATGGCACGACTGAAATATAAGCATCTGGGTTACGCAGCAGACGGTTACCGGCTTTTGTGTAATCTTCCGTAGAAGCAATCCAGTTAACCTGCAGTCTCGGGTGTCTGATCCGGCTGTTCGCGCATCTAGGCTCGCTGCGATGGAGAAACGATGAAGAGAAACGCATGCCGACTGCCCTGGAAAGTTATGGAGCGCAAATACCTCAATTATGAAATGCATTATCAACATTAAAGTAAAAATATCATTTATAGAATGTTAGGGACTGACGGCTTCAGTCACCATTCACTTTCCATTGCATTTTTGCCCATATACAGAAAGTAAATGTGTAAGACTGTCATTCTAACTAACGTCTCCTTTCGGCTTCTTCACTTTTGGAAGTAACGTTACATGAGCGTGAGTATGTGATGACAGTAGTTTTATTTTTGCCTGAACTAACTATACCTTTAAGTATAGGCGCACGTGAAAGTGTACGGTTTAGTTCCTTGAATGGACTTGAGAGCTGAGCTGTGCGCGCGGGTCGCTACTACTTGTCGATCAAAAATGATTCGCTGTTAGCTTGCAAGCCAGTGGGGAAAGCATCTCAAGTGTTTTAAGTTCAGCGAGACAAAATGAGCGTCCGATCATTTTAGCTTTCTAGATCACACGCTGGTTACACACTTTGAAGCGATGCGCTAACAGTTATTAAACGTTGAACTCGAATGACCTTGAATCGTTAACCTTTTTTATGAATTTTGACATTTTTTTTTTTAACCGTAGTCTCATAAACCAGAAAAGAAATCGTGTCTCATGTCCAGAACCGAAAACGTCTCGTAACTTATGTAACTTTACTCAGACACACACGCCCCCTGGACTCCATTCGAGTCTGTAAACTCAGCTACGTGCATTACACACGTATATATTTAACTAAAATATTAAGCAGGGCTTTATATTTAAGTGTGTTTGTGTATTAATAGGTGTACTTGACATCTGGCACGTCGTGCGGTTACTATTCAGAATGACTCGGCGATTTAGACCTTGGCGCGAACCGCTTTAAAAGGGCGCTGTCACTTTAAGAAATTCTGCACACTCATGGTTACATTGGACTTGTCCTGTTATGTAATAATAATACATCAGTTAATTCATAAGAAGTACTGGCTGAAGCTTATAGTTTGCCTTACTATAATGCAGATTATATAGGGTTATCTAATAGAAGAGGGTAATATTAGTCATGACTATGAAAGTGGAAAGCGGATGAAGTCATATGGTATTGTGTATCTTGGGAGGGGGTTTTATGGTTGAGTATAGCTTTTTCAATGCACCATTTGTTCTCTTTTTTTCATGTAACAGGTGAGCCACCATGGAGCTGCACAACAAAGACACATTTTCTGAGGATATCCTGCCGGTTGTCATTGTTGGTAAGAGTTGACATTATATATTTGCTGTTTTTGAGCTTTGTGTGGTTAAGATGTGCTTCACTCAGTTCATGTGACATGTGACACCCTATCTTCTATGACCACTCACAGGTGTTAATGCACTTTCTACATGCATAATGCATGCAAAATCACCCTACTTTTGTTCTGTTGTTTCTCTCTCGTTGTCGGCTTTGTTCTAGGCCATACTTTTCTGAGCAATTTGAAATGTTGTATTGTAGCCGAGGTCAAGAATTAACTAATGGCCAGGCTCAAATGGAATCTGTGCATGCAGAACTCTACAGAAAGCTGCGCAGCCTTGCACAGAATTGGAATGCATGTTATTCACATGCATGTGCATATTCTGCACATCCAGCACCACTTGCATTTATTCAATATTTTGGCTACTTTGATAATGCTTTCAGCTCAATTACATTTACCATATTTAAACGCAAAATCATATCAGATTAAAAACAGCGATAACCGTTGTTCTGTTGCAGCTTTTTGGTCAGTCACTGAATTTTATTTAGTCTGTGTGATAATTTTGTACTTGACATTCTGGCCCTCTTGGATTAGTCAATAATGTTTTTCATTTGTAAAGCGCATGGGATAAAAGCATTTCCAGTATTCACATGCATGGCTGTGTTTCAGGTAATGGACCATCAGGGATTTGTCTCTCTTATTTGCTGTCGGGATACACGCCTTACTTTTCCCCCGATGGCTTCCATCCCAACCCAGTTTTGCATAACAAGCTGACAGAGAACCCTCTTTTGTCTTTGTTTGACCAGGTAATACATACACATAATCCCCCTATATACATTTACCACACCTATTTACATAACAAGTGCTGATTAATTGTATTGTTTCTCACCAAAAGTCTCTATAGACTACTACAAGGATTAAGGCCCCGATATACTTAAACTAAATTTGAAGAATGAAATTATGTCATAATTTCAAACGAAATCAGGCCAAAACGAAGTTAGTTTTGTGTTTGTTTTGTGCGTTCGAAATTGCTTGCCAAAGTGAACTCTCAGGAAAAGTAATGGGTAATTACTTATAATAAAAAAAATTCGTAATGGGTAAGTGTGCGCTGAGGCTCCGTCTTCCTTCACGCAGAACACTTCTCTGGCTCATTTCGTATGTTGAGTCCGTTGAGGTAAGATCTCCACGGGAGAAAACATGAACACGCTGGAGATCTGCTTTATAGCAGAAAATGAAGTTGTGCTTCTGATGAAATGAGGCACTTTTTTCATGTTTGATATTGTAAAGCTGCTTGCTTTTAAAGGGGTCATATGATGCTGCTAAAAATAACATTATTTGGTGTAATGAAATGTTTATGCGGTTTAAGGTTCAAAAAACACATTATTTTCCACATACTGTACATTATTGTTTCTCCTCTATGCCCCGCCTTTCTGAAACGCGTCGATTTTTACAAAGCTCATCGGTCTGAAAAAGCAAGGTGTGCTGGGATTGGCCAGCTATCCAGTGCGTTGTGATTGGCCGAATACCTCAAGCGTGTGACGGAAATGTTACGCCCCTTACCATACTGCGATGATGCCCTGTCAGGTCAAAGTAGTTTCGCTTTCACAACGAAACAGCGTCACACACAGTGGCCTAGAGTGAGCAGAGGCTGGGGGCTAGAGTTAGCAGTGGCCGGCTAGAGTGAGTGGAGGTCGGCTTAAGAACGGCGCGGCGGGCAGGCTTGCGGCAACCACATGTGACGACCCCCGGGCTGGACTCCGCTTCGTCCACGGTGAAAGCCGATCCGGCGATCCACAGCGCAAAGTTGTAGTATTTCCTCAGCAACCAGCACGGATCAGCTCCAGGCATGATGAAGCAGATATCGTCCTCTTTTGGAAGGCCGAACAAAGTTTCGCTTTCACAACGAATCACACAGCACCTTCACGTCATGGTGGCGGCAACAACAATACTACAGCAAAAATAAAAGTTACGCCTTCTTTATTTGCGTGAACATTTGGGCAGCGTTATGCAAATCTTCCCACATAGTGATGTAGACGTGTGGGGGCGTAGGTAGGTGTGGCTGACTCTTAACTTTTATAAAGAATATCTCTTTGGATTTGAGACTTTAGTCTTTGCAACTTTACAGATCTTCTTTATGCACCAAGAGCTTGTAACACTTCAAAGAGAAATAACAAATTAAAATCGCATCATATGACCCCTTTAAGCAATATAGTGCCATGTAAATACACGTGACGTGACTTTACTGGAGTGCTAATTTGCTGATGTCGTGCAAACATACCCATGTTGCTGTGATGAGATGCTTTCTTTAAAAACATGCTTGCTGTTCTCTCATTTTTGTTGTTTATTTTGTTACTGAGAGGAAAGTGCGCAGCACATATTTACATATTCATCTAAACGCTGCTCTCTTCAGTGTGGGCGGCGTCAGGATGTTCGATAACGGTATACCACTGCTCACGTATTTCGAACTTTGTTTTACCCATAAACGAAGAACGAAAAAGAACTTTGCTGTGAGTATATCGGGGCCTTTAGTGAATATTGTCAATAGTGACAGAATGTAAGAGCACACGTTCTCATGTTCAAATACAGAAATCAAACCCAGTTTTGTTTTATAATGTGCATGTAGGATCTGGAGTACCTGTGTGAGGGTGTAGAGGGCCGTTCGTCAAACCCTGTGGCTGTGCTCTTCGATGCCCTCCTCCTTCCAGATGGTGACTTTGGGGTGGATTGCGCCTCCCCGCTGATATGGAGACATGAGCCGGAAAGGGCCACACACCACCTTGTACTGGGAAAGGGACCACCTGGAGGGGCCTGGCATGTAAGTAACCTAGTAATCTAATGCCTCAAAAAAAATTATTGAGATTTTGGAGACATTTTCCAAAGTCTTATTCTTATTACTGTCATGTGATTAAGAGCAGTGAATAAAACACAGAAAACGTTCATATGTATTAGTTATGAGAAATAGGGTGAAATATGACCTTAAATATCTTCAAGAAAGGTTTCATGAGGTTTATCTGAATACACAAGTCAGTGTTTCCCACAGACTTACACTCAATGTGTGGCGGCACTTCCCCTGGGGGAAATATATACGTGTATATAATGTAAATATAAAACAGAAGACGGGTTTATTGAAAGTGCAAATTAATTCTCTGCCAGCAGGACGCTCTTTAAGAGCGGCAGAAACAGTGGTTTCTGTTCTGGCGCTGTGCTCATGAACGCTACTTTAGCAGGCATTATAGGAAAGATGAAATGAAAATTACATCAAAACTTTTCTGAAGACAATCAGTTCCCTTAAAGACACATTTATATAAAACACCTGTGCCGCGTTTTGATTTTGAAACGTGTAGTGCTCATGCTTATTCAACAAAGTCAAAGCATTTTGGAAAATCTATTTGTGGCGGTCAGTGTTGATATTGTGGCGGGCCGCCACAAATAAGTCAATGTATGGGAAACCCTGCAAGTACAGCCCTGTGGGAAGAAAACATAGATGGGAAAGAACTCATGTGATTATTAGTTGCATGCCTGAAAACAACTGCAACACTGTCTTCTATTGGAGTTTTGTACCAGTTGATCAGATGTTATTCTTGTGCTTTTCCTGCTTCATACCAAGATGTGAAGTTGTTTCTTATGATTGATGCCTGCAGGCGATGGAGGGCTCAATGCTGACACTCAGCTTGGCTAACTGGATGGAACTTCCTGGTTTGAAGCTGAAGGAATGGATGAGAGATAAACGAAGGTATAAAGAAATGAAACTGAAACATTAAAATACAATTAGTCTAGAGAAGAAAGGGCTCATCTTTCATACAACATTCATTTTCATACAAGATTCTTGGCATCTTGAGATAAAAATAAGATTCCTCCATTGAGTTAGTCCTAGAACTAAACTGAAACTATTAGGTGACTTGCAGCTGCTCTGTGTACATTTCTTTTAAAATACTTTTTTCTTTTCCTAACATAATGTGAGGAGTATAACTAAGTGAGCCATAATTATCTTAATTTCTCTTAAAATGTAAATAACATGGTTTTGAGCCACAATGAGTATAAATATTTTATGAAGTTACAAATTATCAGAATGAACAAAACAATTATCTAACATACTGGTTTGTGTGTGCAGAAATTTACGCAATGACCGGGCCACACCAGCTGAGATTGCGTCGTACTATCAGCACTATGTGACTAAAATGGATCTGGAGAAGAGCTTTGCTTGTGGCACCACCGTGACCTCAGTGTCTCGGGATTCCCTTGAATCTGGCTGCTCCGTTTGGAAGATCCAAGGCCTCCAGAGAAGAGCAAGTAGTGGTGAAGGAAATGAAGTAATTGAAGTCCCTTTCTCAGTCTATGCAGAGAACGTGGTGCTTGCCACAGGAACCCACGACATCCCAGCCCGTCTCGGCGTGGATGGTGAAAACCTTCCCTTCGTTTGCCACAGCTTCTGGGAGCTGGAGGCTGCCATTTCCTCAGGCCGTTTGGACCGTGCTTCAGAGCCGGTTCTTGTGGTTGGTGCTGGGTTGACGGCGGCGGATGCAGTTCTCGCTGCACATCACTTGAACACACCTGTATATCATGCCTTTAGGCGACCTGTGAGTGATCCGGCACTCATCTTCAACCAACTGCCCAAGCTCCTCTACCCTGAGTACCACAAAGTGCACCAAATGATGAGCCAACCGCAGCACAAAGTGGATGAGTCGGTGGTTTATCTGTCCAACCAACCTCTTTCTTCACCTGCTGATGGCACCAGCCCGTATACCTGTTACCCTGGTTACCTCAGTTTCCCAAAGCATCATGTAGCTGCCTTCAGACCTGATGGCAAGTGCGTGCTAGAGGATGAGAGAGGGCTACAGACAGTGCTGCAAGTCTCAATGGCGCTCGTTTTGATTGGTGCCTATCCCAACCTGTCATTCCTCCAAGAACATGGTCGCCCACTGGCGGTGGACTCAGAAGAGCCAATCAGTTGTCGGCGTAACCCACTAGACGTGGATCCATACAAGTATGAGTGCGTGAAGGAGCCAGGGATGTATGCCATGGGTCCACTGGTGGGTGAGAACTTTGTGCGGTTCCTGAAAGGCGGAGCTTTGGCCATAGTGTGTGACATCGCCCGAAAACGAAGTAAAAAACGACAAGAGAAATGCACAACAAGCTCATTGAATATTCAGCTGACCAACTGCACATTGGAAGCATGAAAAGACTTTGACTTTAAAGGGGTGAAAAGAGATTTTTGATATATAGCTATCTGGTACTTCCAGAATCCTTCAGAAACGCCACATTACATGGCAGAAAATGCTCAGTGGTTCTGCTCCGACTGACACAGAGGAACCAGTTGTTGAATGGTTCCTGACTGTTCCGGCCTCCCACTGCAAGTGCTTGCATGTAGACGTGCAAATGCACTGACACAGATCTTTGTTGTTAATGGCTAACTAACTCGCCTCTAAACATTCATCTGAGTTTATAGACACGGGGTGCTTTAACACTTCAGGGATTTTGTTCATGGCTGCTCACTCGAAACACTACTCATGTTCTCACAGCAATCATGTTCTGTTGTGCCAAATTATTAACATTTGTAATCTCCGTGTTTTCAAATCTAAAATTTCCTTCATGCAAGGAAAACACAAAACTAATCTTTGCCAAGGAAATGATGCTGTTGTATCAGTGTTTGTACTAACACTCTTACTGTCCTCTTTAATGAATGTATAAATCAGTGGACCGAAAAAAAGATCATTATAGCATTTCAACTTTTTGTCTTCCGTACATTGCCTTCCCAAGTAAAGCATACAGTTGTAGTGAATCCATTGGTTATACCAGCAAACCAGACTTGAGTGTCTAGAATTGGGGCTCTTAATAAGACGTCCTTGTTTCATGCTGCTGTTACTAACCAAAGCCAAACCTCAGAGAGGTCAGGCTGCACTTACAAAACTGACCACAAGAGGGCCTTTGCACACCCGTGATGAAAGCTAGCAACATTGCATGAGACATGATGATCCATCAGGACATTATTTGAATGAATGATTAATCCTATATAAGCTTATTTATCTGTCATGGGCCAAATATATGGCCTCGATGACCTTTTGATGCAATGAGTAAACTGTACATTTATTTTAAATTTTATAAAATTTAAATGCAAATCAAATGCATATCTTGTTCCTTTATGAAAAATGATTTTAGATTCAACGAATATGATATGAAATATTTTTTTTATTTAATCTAAAAATGAATTCTGCTATATTACTTGCATGTACGTTATGATCCCTGGCAGCTCCGATTAAACACGTTTGTTTAAAATAAATGTTAAAATCGTTTGTACATTTTTGAAAGAAAAATATGTATAATTTATCTACATGGGTTGCAGTCAAATACTATTAAAAAAAAAATTTAATAAAAAATGGAGCCTGGAAACAATACTGTGCCGTCATGTGTCTGTCTAGGGCTGTTACTCTTACGCTGCAGTTTTAAGAATGTTGGTCAAAAAAGTGCAAAGTTTTTAGAAATGTGTTTAATACATTGTTCATACTGTTCCATCCATAAAAAGGTCACATGATAACAATATGGCTTCTGCATGTTGGTTAAACAACACTGATAGATGTATTCTATTATTGCTTTTAAGGCAAAAGTTTTAAAAATATTTTCTTATATTGCTTCACTGCTTTTTAAAATGAGTGGTAATATGAAAGAAAAATATTATATATATGATATATACATAAATATTAAAAGCATATGCAGTATATACCGTACTTTTTATAATGCACTGGTATTACATCCCATATATTGCAAAAATGTATGTGATGTAATACCAGTGCATAAATAAAGTTTCACCTCTAGATGGTAGCAAGCACCTACTACAGTTCAAGGACCTCTGTAGTAGTGCTGCAGTCATGTTTAGAATGCCTTGTAAGATGTTTTTGAGAGCAGTCTCTGTAAATGAATTCTAAAAATCCCTACTTTCCTTACTTTTCATTATTTTTTTCCAAAAAAAAACTTATTTCGAAACGTATTCATGTATATGTGAACTGATCTGTTGATTTCGTAGCAACACTCAAAATACACTGACTTTGTGAGTCTGGACGTGTGTGTGCTATGAGTGGGCACATACGGCTGTGTGGGAAGCTCTTTGCATCTTTGCAGACTGCTGAACAAGGTGACCTCAGCTCTCTCCCACAGACAGACAGGTGGCCACTAGAGGAGGTGATGCTGAATTGATCATGTCTGCGTTGCTATGAGACCTGAGCTCAGAGGTGGACTCATTTCATAATGTCAGGTAACAGCACAAGGCTGGGCAAGATCACAATGGTGCTGACTCATAGATGATATGAATCCTTGAAAACCAGCTCACTTGTGTGTAGATGGATATAACAGGATGTAGTTCTGTGTGTTCTGATTCATCTTAATAGAAAGTACATTTTAAGTTGCTTAAGGAGAGAGTTTAGCAATTGTGGACAGTGTGTAGTCATAAGTAAATGGTTTTTAACATGTTTTATAACTATAAATGGTTAAATAGAGTTTTACTTGTTCGTCTTAAATGTTTTTAAAAGTACAAATATTTCATATTGTCTCTAAATAATTGTTATGAGGCCATAGATGTATATCTCTTTTATTTACATACATAACTATGTATGTTGATGACAAAAGTAACGGAAAAGCACGAACGTTTCCGAAGTACTAATGCTCCGCCCCTTTTTTGAGTTCGTCGCCAGCCGATGCACACAAACGGGTTAGAAAGCGAGCGAGCCAGGAGTGAAGGTTTACCGCTCACTCTGGAATCTTTCAGGAGTCGAAACTTTAGTCAGGTTTTGCTGTATTCATTTTACCCGGAAAGCTCTTTCTAACTGCAAGCGCTCAAAATAATCATCAGAAGGGATATATCAGCGGGTTGACCGACTGAATGAAACCATGAGGAATAAAAAACACGGCGGTTGTCGCGGTCTGAACTAAACGTGACTATCGATCCCGCAGAGCCAAGGTTTTGAAAACGCCGAGCCCAGGTACTTTGGCGCAGATTTCCAACGGTCGGTTTTTCCTGCGGGTTTACCTGTGCTTACGTGGCACGTTTTCGACCTGGAGACTTATTGTCAAAAATCCCGTTTTTATGTTTTTTTTATCCACTTGTGTCGTGACGGTGCGATGTATTTTCGGAGGTTTAGTAAGTTGCGTGGCCGGGACTAGTTTACTTGCGCCGGACAGCCAATCAGCGGAATAACACTCATTATTTTTGCGTTAATTTATCCTCTTTTGTCTTTTTCACACGATAGCCTTTAAAAACAGCCTCGTACCGCACCCGTCAGATATTGACAGCGGGTTTCGAGGATAGCTTTCACAAGGAGGATAAGTGTCACCGCTGCGCGTGTGTTTTTGGGGTGGTAAAATGGATGCGGGAATGGAGAAGGAGTGCAGCGCTTTGGGAGGGCTCTTCCAAATCATCATGAACGACATGAAGGTGAGTCCCTCTCAGATTGAAATTACACACCCGATGCTTTGATTTACCCCCCAACATCATGGGTGGGGTTGGAGTCTGCTTGTAGCCTCAGAATAAGTTATTTTCCAGCTGTTTTGGAGGGTTGGCAACAGTTCTGTGGTTGGCCGGCTGCTGATAGATGTGAATCCAGCCGCCCTGTGATGTGCGTCCCCTTCAAATCACCATTTAAATGTGTGTAGACTGATCATCTCTGTTATATGAGTACATTGACTTGTTAGAAAGACTGTATAGATTTAGCTTTACGTGTAATATAGTAAAAATATGTGGTTAATCCATCTTCCCTGTTCAAAGGCACTTCAAAGGGATTGCTGTCACACTAACATAAAACTAGCATGTTATTAAAATGGTTAATTTGACATGCACCATGGTTGTCTGATGGTACCATGGCAGAACCATATTCATATACCATAGTGTTTGAATTGTACATCAAGGTCACTATGGTATTTGCCAAAATGTCATTTAAATATGGTTATGTATTTAAATGAGCCAGGTAGATATGATGGTATAGGAGTATAATATTCATTCAGTACCATGGCATATATCAAAGTGCTGTGCTATTACCCGGTCTAGTTTACAAAATCAATCAGTCCATCTAAAATGTGTCCGCTCGGTTTGTCATCTGTCATTCGTTCTAGTTAACAGTCTCAGCACATGCAGTGTGGTAAGTTATGTCCTGTTGTCTAACAGCAGTGTTGGTGAGCCTGTAACTGTATGAACACTTCAAGATTTTTTTATTTGTCACATACATGGTTATATAGAGAATATATGACCAGCAGTGAAATGTAAGTCAGGTCCGCTCCATGGACAGTGCAATTATTAAAGAATACAAACACAAGAAAATTATATATAAATATAGGTATGGAAAAAGTAAGATAAGAATAAAATCAAATGCGCAGGACAGTATACTGTAGACTTAATAAATATTAAGATGAGCAAGCGTGTGCAAACAGGTTGTACAGGGTAGTTACATAGCAGCAATAGGGGTAAAAAAGTGAATAAATAAAATATTACAGAAATTGCTGTGTGCAAGTGACAATGTCAGTATATTAATTGTCTTACTGATAATTAAGTGAAGTCATATTTCTAAATTGTGAGGAACATTGAACACTGGATAGTGTCTTTTAATGTACTGTAAACGTAAAACATGAAAATATTCTACAAATACTGCTCATACCAGTTGTTCATCATCATAACTCTGACTAATCATTTGCTTAGTTGAACATGTGTTGTAATGCAGTGGTGTGTGAGTGCACACAGGTGAGCAGGAAGTCTTTAACACGTTTCACATTCTGTCATAAGCATGGCTCAATATGTGACTCAGGCTTTATTCATAGTATTAAAATCTAGACCAGGGGTAGGCAACGTCGGTCCTGGTCCTGCAGAGTTTAGCTCTAACCCTAATCAAACACACCTGAACAAGCTAATTAAGGTCTTCAGGATTACTAAGGCTACAGGCAGGTGAGGTTTTTTTTCAGGGTTGGAGCTAAACTCTCCAGGACTGACGTTGCCTAACCCTGATCTAGACGTTTAGGCTCAATTTACAGGTATGCACTCAGTCAAACCATTGTTTTTTTCTGTCCTGAAAGGATTTCTATTATGACGTCTGGTTGGTTTATGCATCATACTACTCATTTTATGTGATGTATTGTGTTTCAAATGCTCAGAAAAAACATTGTGGATATCATTTTTGGACTTTGTGTTGTGCCTATACAAGTATTCTCAAAAGGTATTTGGACACTTTGGCCACACTACAAAATATGGTAGTTAAAATATAATAATAATAAAAAGTCACACTTAAAAAGAGTAACTTGAATTATATTTCTATGTAATGCAACAGCATACATTTCTTAATTGTTCAAATATACTTTGGGCCACGGTATTTTAGGAACATGTGGATTGTTGCATGTTTGGCTGACATTTAATGGTTTGCTTTTATGATGATGAATTTCCATTTTTTGTTTCTACTCAGTTGGAGGGGTACTCTGAGTTTCATGAGTGAATGAATGGACCAGCAGTTTTTGGCAATGTTTAGCTATCCATTTGTATGCGTGCTGTTAATGTGGAAATAGGCCATTTGATTCACAGGAAGGGGGAAGTGTGCAGGATATCCCCATGATTGTGTGTGTGTGTGTGTGCCTGTAAATTTGCATGCATGTAAAGTTATGATTCACAGAAAAACAGCTGCAGGGCAAAGGCTACATTTTGACCTGTTGGAACTCAATATAGCGCCGACCTTAGTGTGCACTGATGTCCAAGTGCATGGATCAGAGAAGTTAAGTAACTTCTATGAATGTTTAGATTATTGTCTAGATTTAAAGATTTAGTTCATCCCCCAAAAAAGTCATAATTTGCTCACCCTCAAGTGGGTTCATGTCAGAAGATTTGTTTCAAAGAGCATAACTTATTTTTGATTGGGATATTTACTTTCCTTAGTGTGCTTTGCAATCAAGTAGGGATGCACTGATATGAAAATTTTGGCCGATACCGATAACCGATTATTCTTTATTTTTGAAAGCCGATAACCGATATGTTGGCCGATAAATCCATATCCAAATTGTTATAAACTTTTTGAGAGCCTGATTACAAAAAAGGTCTCATCATTAAAAGCCACATCCCAAACACTTCAACATAAGCAGCCTAGTTTGAACGGTGTACGTTTTAAAAATATTTTTACTCTCCCATTACCAAATTTAGTCATAAAAAAGTCTTACAAATAAATAAAATAATGCAAACAAGTCACTGGACATCATTACACGTGTAAAGAATCAAAATGAATGCGCCACAGATCAATAAAACAGAATAGCCTCTGCACGGACAATAATTAAATGATTTTAAGTACTAAACCATATTGTTGATGAAAATAATAAGAGAAAAATACAAGTGGTTGTTGTTATTAATAATATATCAATGATTTTGAAAAAGTAACAAATTAATACCACTGTTTTAAATAGCAGCCGTTGAGCTGCGCGTGCTGAAGCCGAAGAGCTGAATGAACACGGTAAACTGAAGCGTTTTGCTGGCAGCTTATTTAACTCAAGGAAATGCATCCTGAGATTAATATTAATACAACATAAACATAATATTACAACTTATATATGTACAAAATGACGCAGTTATTGCATGCTATAGTCAGAATGTGTGATCCTGTTGTGGATGCGCTCTTCCCATAACAACGCGCTGAAACACGGCAACTAAACCCAAAGAATTCACAACGTTTTATTATAATAATGTTCTCATTAGAATGTTATATACACAACATTCCCAATCATAGTTATTAATGTTGTGCACTGCTGTTTGAGCTGCGTGCGCTGAGCTAAAGATGATCACTGGTAAACTGAAGCGCTCTTTTAACTTAACCAAACGCATTCTATATGAGATAAATCAGATATACATCAAATAAACACAATATTACAACGTACAATTGCACAAAAGGCTGCAAACAAACAGCGCACATCTGAAGTGTCTCTGAAGGAAATAATGCATTATTTATCGGTTTTAAGATATCGGCCAAATTTTCTTATCAGGCCGATACCGATAACAGAAAAAATGAGCATTTATCGGCCGATACCGATATGGTGGCCGATACATCGTGCATCCCTACAATCAAGCATAAGCTCTCAAACAATACAAAGTGCAAAGCTTTAATACTATTACTTAAATAAGCAGGACTAAGTAGCTATTCCCAGATTCCAGACGTCAGGTATTTGGAGGGAATCATAAATTAGTCTATATTCTCACTACATTATTTTGGATAGATCTAATGTCTGTATGCACCCTCATCTCATACATTATACTCAGTGGTGCACCTAATTTCCACAAAGTTCAAGAGTAATCAATGTAAAGTGCTTCGCTAGCTGCTGATTACTTGTATAAAATGTCACTTACAAAAAGTGCAAATTAGGGCAGCACGATAAATCGAAATGGAATCGAGATCGTGATTCGACAGAAGCTGCGATTGTCATGCGTATCTTTCAGTGAAGCACGGTTCTGTGATCAGCAGTAAATCTCCATCCGAAGGCCAGTTGGCGCTCTCGAGCTGAAACTCCGAATACGCCTCGCAGAAGAAACCCGGAAAATGCCAATTGCTGCAGCTGAATAAACAGAAGATTCAACTGCTTTCATTGATTCAACGTGACTAATAAACACACGACTACAGCAATATACGGTTTATCTGAGTTCTTCTTCTTCTTCTTCTTCTTATTATTATTATAATTTTCATTAAAATAAAGTATATTTATAATGCAGTACCTTTATCACTTCTTAAATACTATGACATATGTTGCGTGCCTTATTCTGTGTAAGAAGCCACATCATCTCACAGAAGGATTTATTTCAAACACTTGACTGACGTTATGAAGTGCGTTTGGAGTAAAATATGTTATTAAATGTGGTATTTTCACATGCTTTCAGATGAAGCAGCATTTACTACACAGAGCTGTAGTTCTCTGAGAAGCTATGCAAACAGCTGTCATTATCGCGAACGATTTCTTCGATTTCATAATCGTGCTATAAAATCGTCTGCAAATTTATTTTTTGCGTAACTTGTCAGTGAACTACAGCTATGTGTAGTAAATTCTGCTCCATCTGAAAGCACGTGATGATGATTTCCTGCTGATTACAGAACCGGCATTACTATTAAAATGCGCATGTTTTTTTTTTCTGCTTTACTTAATGTTTATGTAGGGGTGGGCGACATGGCAAAAATATTATATCACGATTTTTTTCAGGAAAATCACGATTCACAATTTTATCATGATTCTTTTTCATGTTGGTTTTACTATTTTGCAAGTTGTCTGAACAGTACAGCCAAACTCATTTCCCTATTTTAAAAACAAAGCCTTTACAAGGTAACAAAAAAGAATGGCAGATATTTAGGCCAAAGTGGGTGAAGAAAAAAATCTTTGTCATTATTTTATCTTTGTTATTAAAAAATAAGAACAAAGATACACATTACAATTACACATAATATACAAATAAAACAAACAGTGCTTTATTTTTCAGGTATGGTAGGTGTATTTAGCAGTAGAAACTGAATGAACAAATATGAAAATAAAACACTATATACACTTAATTGTATAAATTATCCTACATTGATTCCCACTCTCAAGTTGTTTGAAACCTAAATGAGTTTCTTTCTTCTGTTTAACATAAAAGTTATTTTGAAGAATGTGGGTAACCAAACAGTTGATGGTCACCAGTGACTTCCATAGTGTTTTTTCCCCACTATCAAAGTCAATGGGGACCAGCAACTGTTTGGTTACCCACATTCTTCAAAATATATTTTGTGTTCCGCACAAGAAAGAAATTAACACAGGTTTGGGACAACATGTGAGTGAGTAAATAACGACAGAATTGTAATTTTTGGATGAACTATCCCTTTAATGACAAGCGGCATCATGTTTAGTACTGTCGCTTTAAGACCAGCACGCATCTAATATACTGGCACGCAGCCGTTTTTCTCTCAACAGTTTAGTTTCATTATAGACATAACCATCTGTGATTATATGTAAACCTTGTGTGTTTTTGACGGTATTAGTGCAGTCAGATGCAAAATATTTATCTTTATGCAAAAGATAAAGATAAAATATGTAAGAACAGAAAAACTTTTAAATGAAGACAGAATTTTAGATTTTGGATGACCTGTCCTGTGAATAATGGAACAACGCAAAGATTCCTTTGCCCTTTATAATGTGATCTTTACTGGACCATTGTGTTTGTAGGTAACATTGGACACCTCCATTTATTTGGAGAGAAGGATAACGCAACAGAATTCCATCCTCCCCTGGAAAAATACTGTGAAAGATTGGTTCCGATCATAATACACAGACTCGGGTGGAGAGATGTGTCTTAGTAGGGTTCACAAGGTTTCAATAAGCTAGACAGAGAATGGCAGGACAGCAGGTAACCTGAGAGTTTTCCCCTTCTGTTGCACTGTTTGCAATATGTACTTTAGATTGCTGAACTGGCATCCGATTACTCTACTGTCTACAGATTTTATTTACTGTGATTGTATTTACCCTGATAATGATACACTACATATAGTATGCTAACTGTTTTTGCCTTGAAGTTCGTTAGAACAAGAAATCACATAAACAAGTTGGAGTTAAGCATAGCACAGATACAATAATATATTGTTATATTTTTTTCACTATTGTGTCAAATCTGTAGATCATTGTGTATGTGTGTTTGTTTTTTTTAAATGTGTGCATTTATATAATTTCTTAGTTCAGTTAATGTAAATAGCAAGTCGCCTAAATAAGCATAGTTGATGCACTGGACAAAACCTTTGCAAAGTGCTTGCAGTTTCAGTTGCATTGTCTTGAATAGTGACATATTGCAGACAATAAGCTAATTTCACTTGACCTGGTTTCAAATGCTTAAGATTAGGGCTGGGCGATATAGCAAAAAAAATGATCAACGATGTAATGTTTTATATCGTTCGGTATCGATAATTATTGACATTTATAACTTTAAATTGTCAACGCTAGGAAGTAACTGTCTATAAAAAAATGTGCATTACATCTAAATTAACTTGTATAAATCAAATAATTTTGTAAATTGCATAAACAATTATGAACAAAACAGCATCACGTATTTATGCATTGCTTAGTACAAAGAGCCGAATCGCCCGTCACACAGATTGCATTTAAAAACATATGAGACGCAGTGAAAAGGAATAAACCTCCACTAATTTGTGACATGTTTTCTAAAAGTTTAAACTGTTTTAACTTTTGCATGGCTTTCTATACCTCTCTTGTGTGAGACGTGAGTGCAGCAGTCGTATTTGTCCGTTTAGAAAATGCGCTGAATATGCATTCTGTGTGAATGGCTTGGTTTCGGTTTTAACGTAATCAAGATCTTCTAGGCATTGAGTTACTATATTTCTCTAATATTTTGAATGAATAACGCAGCAACTGCACGTCTCGTGGGCTAGACTAACAAAACATTAAACTAGGGCTGCACGATAAATCGCATGCAATATTTAACACGCATCTGGTCAGAAAGCCGGTTCTGTAATCAGCGGTAAATCTCCTTTACCTGCAGGCTTTCACATCTGTCTGCATCACTCCTAGCACGTGCCTATATCGAACATTTTTTATATCGTTACCGAAGAAGGTGTACCGTCGATAAATATTGATACCGTTTTATCGCCCAGGCTTACTTCAGATATGCAGTGTTATTTGTGACTTCACGTTTTGCCTGGTGGATGATAAAACAGGTGAAAAATCTCTTAGATTTACATGGGGCTGTTGCGATACCCGCAATACCGCGCTATTGACGAGCAAACAGCAGAGGAATTAGAACTTTTTTCATAGGGTTATGCCCTTCTCTTTTTACACTTCGTGCATGGGTACTGAATATTAAATAAGTTAGTAATGATAACATAATGTGTACCATGCTGATTTGTACTGAGGCTCCGTAGATTTACAGACAATGAATGAGAGCGAGATCAACTGAGCATGTGCGATTACTTGCGAGTCATATATATTTGTGAAAATAGGTAGTCATGTCCAAGGAAAGCCAAATCTCCGTCTTAGCATCGACGCATTGGTCAGCTGAGCCTTCTAACGTGGCGCTCAAAGTTAAAATGATTTCAACAGCGCTTTTCATTTTGTCTCTCTTTGAATGAATCAGCGTTTTTGAACGTGTAGTTGAATGAACGGTTTAAAGACTCACTCAAAGACAGTCCCTTTCCACAACCTTGTGGCGCAACAATGTAACTGCACTGACTTACAGCCCATCTAGAACGCGTGCAGGTGGAAATATCAATAGAAAGTCTCTTGTCCAGTCGGATTCGAGGATCAGAACAAACTGTTATACATATAGCCTAACAATAAACTAAAAAACAACTAAATAGCCTTATGTGCAGTTTCAGTTGCATTGTCTTGAATAGTGACATATTGCAGACAATAAGCTAATTTCACTTGACCTGGTTTCAAATGCTTAAGATTAGGGCTGGGCGATATAGCAAAAAAAATGATCAACGATGTAATGTTTTATATCGTTCGGTATCGATAATTATTGACATTTATAACTTTAAATTGTCAACGCTAGGAAGTAACTGTCTATAAAAAAATGTGCATTACATCTAAATTAACTTGTATAAATCAAATAATTTTGTAAATTGCATAAACAATTATGAACAAAACAGCATCACGTATTTATGCATTGCTTAGTACAAAGAGCCGAATCGCCCGTCACACAGATTGCATTTAAAAACATATGAGACGCAGTGAAAAGGAATAAACCTCCACTAATTTGTGACATGTTTTCTAAAAGTTTAAACTGTTTTAACTTTTGCATGGCTTTCTATACCTCTCTTGTGTGAGACGTGAGTGCAGCAGTCGTATTTGTCCGTTTAGAAAATGCGCTGAATATGCATTCTGTGTGAATGGCTTGGTTTCGGTTTTAACGTAATCAAGATCTTCTAGGCATTGAGTTACTATATTTCTCTAATATTTTGAATGAATAACGCAGCAACTGCACGTCTCGTGGGCTAGACTAACAAAACATTAAACTAGGGCTGCACGATAAATCGCATGCAATATTTAACACGCATCTGGTCAGAAAGCCGGTTCTGTAATCAGCGGTAAATCTCCTTTACCTGCAGGCTTTCACATCTGTCTGCATCACTCCTAGCACGTGCCTATATCGAACATTTTTTATATCGTTACCGAAGAAGGTGTACCGTCGATAAATATTGATACCGTTTTATCGCCCAGGCTTACTTCAGATATGCAGTGTTATTTGTGACTTCACGTTTTGCCTGGTGGATGATAAAACAGGTGAAAAATCTCTTAGATTTACATGGGGCTGTTGCGATACCCGCAATACCGCGCTATTGACGAGCAAACAGCAGAGGAATTAGAACTTTTTTCATAGGGTTATGCCCTTCTCTTTTTACACTTCGTGCATGGGTACTGAATATTAAATAAGTTAGTAATGATAACATAATGTGTACCATGCTGATTTGTACTGAGGCTCCGTAGATTTACAGACAATGAATGAGAGCGAGATCAACTGAGCATGTGCGATTACTTGCGAGTCATATATATTTGTGAAAATAGGTAGTCATGTCCAAGGAAAGCCAAATCTCCGTCTTAGCATCGACGCATTGGTCAGCTGAGCCTTCTAACGTGGCGCTCAAAGTTAAAATGATTTCAACAGCGCTTTTCATTTTGTCTCTCTTTGAATGAATCAGCGTTTTTGAACGTGTAGTTGAATGAACGGTTTAAAGACTCACTCAAAGACAGTCCCTTTCCACAACCTTGTGGCGCAACAATGTAACTGCACTGACTTACAGCCCATCTAGAACGCGTGCAGGTGGAAATATCAATAGAAAGTCTCTTGTCCAGTCGGATTCGAGGATCAGAACAAACTGTTATACATATAGCCTAACAATAAACTAAAAAACAACTAAATAGCCTTATGTTATTTATCTTATTTACACGACGGCATGTCATTTTGGTCTCTACGTTATGGTCGCGCTCTCTGTATCCTGCACCGTGGAGTTCCGCCCCGATGCGCGCGTGCGCGCACACACACACACACACGTGCGTGCACTCTCACTAGTATTTGTAAATATTAAGCCACAAAACGACACTTTAAATATGAATTCTGTGTGTCTCTGTTAATGAATGGCGCAGACGCGCGGTTTTATTTAGTTACTTGTATTGAAGCGCGTGAAGCTTGCGGTGGTCTGCCGCCTCACTAAATGAGGATAAATACATGAACAACATCTCCAGAACTGCTCTGAGAGTCACTTCATGAGCATTTGACCGTTTCATTTGAGTAAAACTATCCTAATATCATATACACACAGAAATGTAAAGGTATTCACAGCAACCCGTCAAAATAAAAGTTTGGTTTAACTTGAAGGCATTGTGGCAGAAATATATTACTGTTGTTCAGTAGAATGTACGTAACGGGCTGCTACTACTACTAATAAACTTATTAAAACCTTATTTTTAAGGAATAATCATACAATATTTCTTCAATGTTTTAATTGTAATATTAAATGACCAAAAAATATTTTGGAAATATTTTGAAATATTTCCAAACAATAAAATGTTTAATTTTTATTACTTAAAAGCTAGATTAAATTAAAAAGTTTATGCCTTAAAAAATGTAAATACACAACAAAGAATTCTGAGCAAAAAATCATAAGGCTATTGTAAGAATAAATGAAACTTGTTTTTATGCTTCCAAATAATTGGACATGCTAAAACAGAATGTGGTAACAATAAAAAAATTAAGTTGGGAAAAATAAAACATTTCCTAGGGCCCTAAACATGTAATTTTTGTTAAATTTTTAATAAATTGATGTTAAATTGTTTAAGTTTCATGATTTTAATTAATTAGACATGCTTTTTGATTAAT